>NC_134484.1:450366184-450601184 GCF_040206685.1 Ascaphus truei
CACTGAACAGAATCAAACACCAACTGAACACACACTGAACACACATATGAGGTTCCTACCACATCCTTACACATAAATGAAATAAATTGAATAAATTCCTAGTAAGAACATTCGTTTTTGACATGTTTATTAATTGTATTACATTATACTACAATTAGTCCTTGTTATGTGTGTGTGGGTGTGGGTGTGGGTGTGGGTGTGTGTGTGCATAAATGTCGAATCTAGAAAATAAAGCCAGATGTGAATGAATCAGAAAAGGGGGGAAGGGAAACACAAAATGAATGTGCACCCTAAAAGAATTCACTTATATGCACACCAAACTAGTGTAAAAATTAACTTTTAATAAATTCCTTAAAACATATATTACCAAAGTAATGTGTAATGTGAATTAAAAATGTATTAAATCAAAAATATCTGGCATCCGTGTCTTTGATTATTGGAATCGTGCTATCCCAGATGTCCACTTAGTATTAGTGGGATACCAAAGGCACTTGTACTTTAATACACCTAAGCCTTCATTGCAGTGCGCAGTGCTGGTCCATCTAGCAAGGAAGCTTAATCTGTTGGCCACCTACTTGTGAACCACTATATACTCTTACTACTGGGTCTCATCGTTGCTCCAGAAGGGTTAATACCCTGACTCTTAGCATCCCCTGTCTCTGGTATCCCACTAATACTAAGTGGAAATCTGAGAGAGACGGAAAGAGAGAAGGTGAGAGACGGAGAGAGAGACGGAGAGAGAGAAGGTGAGAGACGGAGAGAGGGTGAGAGAGACGGAGAGAGGGTGAGAGAGACGGAGAGAGGGTGAGAGAGACGGGGAGAGGGTGAGAGAGACGGTGAGAGAGACGGAGAGAGGGTGAGAGACGGAGAGAGGGTGACTGTGGGGGGATGGGGTGACTGGGTGGGGTGATTGAGGGTGTGGGGTGGCTGAGTGGGGTGATTGGGGGTGTGGGATGACTGACTGGGTGATTGGGTGGGGTGTCACGGTGGGGTGATTGGGGGGGGGTGACGGGGTGGGGTGATTGGGGGGGTGGGGTGACGGGGTGTCTGACTGGGTGGGGATTACTGACTGTCTGACTGGGTGGGGTGACTGGGCGACTGGGCGACTGGGCAGGGGGCGGGGGGGTGGTATGACTGACTGTGACTGACTTTTGACTGACTGGGTGGGGGTACCTCTGGTGTCCTACACGTTCTCTCTCTCTCTCTCTCATACACACACACACACACACACACACACTCTCATACCCATACACACACACACTCTCTCTCATACCCATACACACACACACTCTCTCTCATACCCATACACACACACTCTCTCTCATACCCATACACACACTCTCTCTCATACCCATACACACACTCTCTCTCATACCCACACACACACACACTCTCTCTCATACCCATACACACACACACACTCTCTCATACCCATACACACACACACTCTCTCATACCCATACACTCTCTCTCTCTCTCTCTCTCTCTCTCTCTCTCTCTCATACACACACACACACACACACACACACACACACACACACACACACACACACACACACACACACACACACACACACACACACACACACACACACACACTCTCTTTCATACCCATACACACTCTCTCCCATACACACATACTCTCTCTCTCCCATACACACACACATACACTCTCTCATACCCATACACACTCTCTCCCATACACACACTCTCTCTCTCCCATACACACACACATGGGATGGGACGGAGAAACACCCCGCTACTACCTCCCGCCCCGTGCGGGCAGCGGGAGCGTGGGGAGGAGGGGGGTGTAAGAGAAATACCTGAGGCGCGCGGGCAGCGGGAAGGGGGTGAAACACCCAACCCGCGTGGACAGTGGGAGCGCCGGAGGGGGGGGGGGAGAGAAACACCCGAGCTGCACGTGCAACGGGAGGGGGTGAAACATCCGAGCCGCGCGGGCAGTGGGTGCGCCGGAGGGGGGGGGAGAGAAACACCCGAGCCAGACGGGCAGCGGGAGGGGGGTGAAACACCCGACCCGCGTGGACAGCGGGAGCGCCGGAGGGGGGGGGGGAGAGAAACACCTGAGATGCGCGGGCAGCGGGAGAGGGGTAAAACACCCGACCCGCGTTGGCAGCGGGAGCGCCGGGGACCGGATGTATCAGTATATATATAAATATTTATTAAAGTGCATTAAATTCCCCCACCTCAAGCATCTGTCCACAATCCTCTCCATGACCGAATCAGTGCAGGTCTTGTAAGTAGGAGGTGACACACTTATACAGGAGGATATATAGGAGGAGGAGGAGCAGCAGACGCACGCGTGCGCATCCCCAACCCCCCCCCCCCCACCATTACTTACCCGTGCAGAGAAGGAAGGGCGGTTTGAAGTCCTGGCAACTCCAAGCCGCGTCACAGCCAGAGGATTTTTTTTTTTTTTTCGAGCAGGGGATTTTGTTTTTGCAGAGCAGGGGAAAAACTACTGGCCATGAGCCAATATCCGATCGCAGCTGGCGAGTTGGCAACCGGGTTTGTCGAGCACGGTATATATATATATATTGTGACAGAAACCAGGGTATGGTGATAAATTCCATATATAGGGCTCCCAGGATACTGAACAGTTTCTATCCTGTTTAGGCTGGAAAGTGCAGCCTCAGAATGCATGCACTCCATCCCACAGTTTGGCAAGTTCTGGAACTGAGGGGTGAGGGATCCAGACCAGAGTTTTTCTGATGCCTGATTTCTGTCACCTGTCCTGCTAGTTAGAGATCAGGTATTTAAGGCTGATTTCCTGGTTCCTCTCCCCTCTCCCCACGAGCTTGGAGGCAGGAAGGCTGCTGGAAGCAGAGAGGGGAAACGCCTCTCACCAAACAGGTTAAATCATTCTGTTCCTTTTGTCTAAAACTGCAAAGTTCCTTATTTTTGTTGTTGGAACTGGATAAGCCACTTCAACCCTGAGTCAGGGAAAACCTTAGTTAAGTTATCGCTCAGACGAATAGGGTTTTTGTTTGCTTATGTATTATTTTGAATTCCATGTGGCAGTCTCAGTGCCTGGGACTGAATAAACCAGGCATAGCCTGTTTAAAGGAACAGCACGTTACGCCTCATCATTTAACCTACCCTAAAAGACCGTGTTCTAACAGTCCCGGACTGACGGCGGAGCCCCGGAGTAAGCCGTTTGTCACATATTGTGGAGAATGCGGGCAGAACACTAAAAGGTCTGCGGGTTAAAAAAAAAAAATAATAAGTTTTTTTTTCTCTCCAAACAAGATGGAAGACGTGGTGAGTGCGCTGGTATGCAAATGTCGCTGCCCAGAAAGACACAAATGAAACCCAGCAACAGCTGTTGATAGCCCAGCAAGAGACTAATGCAAACCAGCAACAGACGAATGCAGCAAGAGGCGTACGCAGCTCTGCAAAACGCGAATGCAAACCAGCAAGAGACAAACCACTTGCTGAGAGAGGAGCAACAACGGTTCGCCCAGGGCTTACAGCAGGAACTCAAGATCCTGAGAGAGACTATCCTTAAGACTCCACTGGCAGAGGCAGCCCCAGTCCCGAAAATGACCAGGGCAAGCCACTACCTTCAGAAGATGGGGCCCTCAGATGATGTTGAAACCTATCTTCTCACTTTTGAACGCACGGCACAGAGAGAGGGTTGGCCAGAAGCTGAGTGGGCCAGTCTAATCGCACCCTTCTTAAGCGGCGAACCCCAGAAGGCTTACTTTGATCTAGAGCCAGCCGAAGCTAACGTCTACACAAAATTGAAGTTCGAGATCCTCGCCCGCCTCGGCGTAACCACGGCCGTTCGCGCCCAAAGGTTCCACGCATGGTCCTTCACGTTGGATAAAGCCAACCGATCCCAGATGTATGACCTCATCCAACTCGCTCGGAAGTGGCTGCAACCCGAGATCAACTCAGCAAGCCACATCGTGGAACAGTTGGTCATGGACCAGTTCTTGAGGAAACCTTCCTCTGCCCTACGCCGTTTTTTATTGAATAGTTTTCAAAGATTATGGGGAAAGGGTACATAAAAGAACAAAAGGGGGAGGGGGAATGCATAGACACAGATAGTTGGTAATATCACATTTGGAGGAAGGTTAAGGGAAGGAGGGAAGGGGACAGCATGTGTACATATATAGCATAGTGAATAGCATTTTTAGTACAACATGAATCACAACATTCAGAATATTTTAATCTAGATATGAGGATATATACCGGCCTTGCGAAACCAAGAGTCCCAAACCTCCACGAATTGAATGGTGGAGTATTGTATTGTATGTCTTTATTTATATAGCGCCATTAATGTACATAGCGTTTCACAGTAGTAATACAAATGGTAATCATATAAATAACAAATAATATAAATAACAGGTCATGGGAATAAGTGCTTCAGACATAAAAGTAACATTAAGGAAGAGGAGTCCCTGATCCGAGGAGCTTACAGTCTAATTGGTAGGTAGGGAGAACGTATATAGACAGTAGGAGGGAATTCTGGTAAGTGCGTCTGCAGGGGGCCAAGCTTTATGTATCGTGTCCAGTATTATCCACACTGCTATTCATATGCTTCTTTAAGCAAGTGTGTCTTAAGGTGGGTCTTAAAGGTGGATAGAGAGTGTGCTAGTCGGGCATTCAGATATGCTGAAAGTTTTTCCATATAAACTATATGCCATATTTTATTGTTTATTTGGCTCAATGATGGGGGGAGAGTTTGTTTCCAGTTCTTGGCAATTGTGCATCTAGTAGCATTCAAAATTTGAGAGATAACTTTGGCTTCCTTTGTATTTTGGTTGGTCGCTGGTTTTCTTAGTAATATATAAAGAGGGTCAGTGATCCCCATGACCCTTTCCATAAGGGCGAATACTTCTCTCCATGTTGTCTGGACAATTTTATTTTAATGGGGATTTAATTTAATTTTTAAAGGGATCCGATTACATTAATAAGTTACAAACCTGTGCTTTTATGACTTTGCTGTTTGATTGCTTGATCTGCTACATGACTATTGTCCGAATCTATCCCCATATCCCTTAAAAAAATAAAATAGATACAGTATATACATACAGGGTATATACAGTATACCATTATTGACAACACTTGTCCAATACTTTGGGGGTTTCAGAGATATATATTAGTATAGTATTTTACATGTTCGCTGTTGAGAACCTTTTTTCTTGTATTGTCAAAATGGTTTGCTGACAATATTTCATTCACGGTAAGAAAAGTGACGTGTTATTGTAGCTCTTCATTAATTACGTTGGGATTCTAGCCTAGTACTAAAGAGTGAACTGAAAGCATTAAACAACTGAAGCAACTAAATATTTGTAACTGTTTTGGGTCAAAGAAAATAAAAGATATTCAAATATTGATTTCCACATACAGTATGAGGAATTAGGTTTGGATGGATGTAACCCAGCTGTCCTTACATTTGTTATCTAACATCTGCTTTGTATGTTGGTAGAGGTCTGTGCTATGTTATTGTATGTGCTCTCTGCTCTCCCAAGTTGACCCACAGACGGCTAGTGACATTACAGTGTTACGTGTGTGTAAATACTAAGTTACAGCTACATTTACTTTGCATGAGTGCAGAATCTGTACAGCTAGCCACCCACCGTGCCCACACAGACACTGTGTGGCAGAATTCTCCATGTTATGGCAGAAGATAAAACAATAGTTGGAGTAGAGATAGTCATCATAAGCAGACTCCGTATATAGTTATGGGCGTTAGTAAAAACAAGCAAAAGGGTTGCTATTTGGAATAGACTGACAAGGGTGTATTATACCATCTCAAAATACTGTGGCCAGCCCTCACGCTGACACCGGGACATACAGTAATATACACAGCATATGATATCATTATATCACAAATGATGTCAGAACTGATTACAGTGACAAAAACAAACGAATGCAATTCGTTTTTCATCTTTGTTGTCTTTCATGGTTTCGAGATGAAAAAAAACCTTAACGCTAAAAGCAAATGGTCATTGAATTTTCCATTCATTTTCATTAAGTTCTCTTTTGAAATTTGCTAATTTTGCTAAATGTCATTAAAGAGGAGACTATATATAGAATACACCCACCGTGTGTGTGGGCATTTGGGGAGGGAGTGTAGTCAGATCAGATGTGTTTGTGATGCAAGAAAGTGAAAACAAGGCTCCGACAGCTTATTTCACTGGTAAAATAGTGTCTGTGCAAATGACACTCTATATAATAATATAGTAAATGAATTCAACAATAAATAGTGCATACAGTGATTAGATATATAAAGCTGTAACTCCACTGCTCAAACCCTCTGGTAGGGACTGTCTCCGGTGGTCCCAGAAAAGCTGCAACGTTCTTCGAATTCCAGGGGGAGCATGGGATATAATCAGCAAAAGAAAAACATAAAAAACATCTAAGTGCAGGTGTTTGCAACAAGATTGTGACAAGCTGTTGTCTTGGCTCATATGCTGGGCCTACTTACAGTGTGGACAATGGTATTACGCAGAGCTCTCAAAGACGCGTCTTAGCCAGTAAGCCGAAAACCAGAAGTGACGTCCGACCGAACTGGAAGTGACATGGCGGAGCTCATGGAGATCCCGGCAAAGACTCCCACAGCTGGCGGAGACGGTCCCAACATCGGCATCGCAGAAGGATCGAAGGCGGTGAGCTGATTGGTCACTCACAATGTCCTTAATATTGTGAACTGCTTTTATTGACCGTACAGAGTGTGAGTACAGCTCTTATATTTTTAGTGAGTGCATCTCTTCTGAATGCATACAACCTACAGCATCTGCCACAGTTTTGGATTTGCGTAATTCCATTGTCCACACTGTAAGTAGGCCCAGCATATGAGCCAAGACAACAGCTTAGTTATCACAGATGTGTTTGTGCCTTGGGAGAGCTACCAGTACTCAATATATTGGCAAAGGAGGAGGGTTGAGTGGTGGTGGGCATCATGGCTGTGCTGTGGGCCATGGTGGCAGCAGGAAAAGGCTATTAATGAGTGGGACCCAAGAGAAAAGTAGCTGCTAATTAAAAAACAACAGCAGTTGTACTTGATCCCCAAAAGCAGCTTTCTAGTGGGGGACAATATATATATATATATATATATATATATATATATAACCGAAAGTGAGGTTTTACCAAAATGTTCAAACAAAGAAAAGAATCACTCTACTCTTTCCTAGATCTGTCTCCACGTCTCCCCTCCTGAAATCCCTCTCCTGGCTTCCGATCAAATCCCGCATCTCACAGTCAATTCTCCTCCTCACTTTTAAAGCTTTACATTCTTCTGCCCCTCCTTACATCTCAGCCCTAATTTCTCGCTATGCACCATCCCGACTCTTGCGTTCTTCTCAAGGATGTCTTCTTTCTACCCCCTTTGTATCTAAAGCCCTCTCCTGCCTTAAACCTTTCTCACTTTCTGCCCCGCAACTCTGGAATGCCCTTCCCCTCAATACCCGACTAGCACCCTCTCTATCCACCTTTAAAACCCACCTTAAGACACATTTGCTTACAGAAGCATACGAATAGCACTGTGGATAATCCTGGACACATGATACATAAAGCTTGGCCCCCTGCAGACGCACTTACTAGAATTCCCTCCTGCTGTCTCTGTACGTTCTCCCTACTGTACCTACCAATTAGATTGTAAGCTCCTCGAAGCAGGGACTCCTCTTCCTTAATGTTACTTTTATGTCTGAAGCACTTATTCCCATGACCTGTTATTTATATTATTTGTTATTTATATGATTACCACGTGTATTACTACTGTGAAGCGCTATGTACATTTATGGCGCTATATAAATAAAGACATACAATACAATACAAAAGAACTACAAATTACTGGCACCACTCAAAGTGGCTTTAGATGGAGTAGCCAAGCATGCTAAACTGAGCACACATGTTATTGCTAGTGCTGAGGAGGAGGCACATCCTCAGCAAAATGTGCCTGGAGGAGGAGGATGATGGAGCTCATCTATTTTCAGACTGACAAGGCGGAGGAGGGATTGAGGCAAAGACTGAGGAAGAAAATAGATCCTGATCATGTTGATGAAGATAATGATGATCAGTGTGGTGTTGATAGTGTGTGTTGCACAAGCAGTGGATGAAAGCGACGGATGGCTATCACCAAAAAATCTACTCGCCGAACAAAAAAATCTACTCGCCACACGTGTGCTGCTTGGGCCAATAGGAGCTCGCCATGATGTTAAATCCACTCGCCTGGGGCGTGAAAATGTATAGGTAGTTGGAGCTAATGATGTGATCCAACTGTTAATGGTGTTGGTGGTAGCAGCAGTGCGGGTGTTGATCGTGGTGATTGTGGTGATCATTTTGACATGGCATGAGCAGACACTGTTTATATCCCAATTTCAGTAGCAGTGTCTGCCTGTCAGATGGGAAGCCTATCTGTGCGCATGCGTATCTGAGTGTTTAATGGCATGCACAGCTGTTTACCTCAATTTTTTTTTTTTTTTTTTTTTTTTTTAAACTTCAAATTTTTTATTGGAAAATACAGATACAACCAATGTACCACCGCCCATTATTACATTTCCATATTTGTCAAACATATAAAGAAACGCCTAGAAGACGAACAGACTTAACGGTTTACAGAGAGGACCAGACGAACATGACAAGGGGACAGGGTGAGAGGGTAGGGGTGGGGGAGGGGAGGTGAGGGGGGAGATAGTGGGTAGCCGGGCTCCGGAGTAGGGATGCAGATACCGTAACTCCTTTTCAGAATTGTCGGCCCTTGCTGAGAGATTGAGTCGGGACAGGTCCTTCCGAGGATTCCTCCTGATCATTGTTTTTTCCCAATTCTATGGCATCCGAAGGGTCTGCTAGCTGTGCGTCTCTAAGTCGTGTTGTCTTGTCTGCCCATAAAGGAGAACGCACCTAGTTTAATTAATGCAGAATTGAGGCGGCATCCACTCCTGGGATGTCTACCTGGGTCAACCATGGATCCCAGACTTTTAGAAAATTTGTGCCGGTGTCATTAACTAAACTCGTTAATTGTTCCATCCGGCAGACATACCAAATTCTATTTTTGATCTTAGGGATAATTGGTACCTCCTGCTGTTTCCATAATGCTGCGATCTCACACCTCGTGGCAGTGGCAAAATGCGCGATCAATTTATGCGACGCATTTGACAGACCCTCGATCCGTCTGCCCAGCAGGAACAGCCACGGGTCGAGGGGGATCTCCAAATCGAGAATCCGCTGAATCCAATCTCTGATTTGTTCCCAAATAGGGGCCACCTTCGTGCAAGACCACAGCATATGTCGGAGATCTGCTGCCTCCCCACACTGTTTAGGGCAGAGAGGAGAGTAGCCCTTTACAAATTTCGCTAAGCGCGTCGGAGTGTAGTACCACCTCATTAGGACTTTATATGTGTTCTCCTTTAATGTGGTGCAGATTGAGCTTTTTGCCGCCGCCTGAATAATTCTGTCCCAGTCATCGTCCTCTAAAGTCTCTCCTAGGTCAAATTCCCACTGTCTCATGTAACTCAGTCTATTGTCATTGGGCGACTTTTGGCAGATCACTTCCCTGTACATTCTAGACGTGAGTCCCCTCGTGTCCGTATCTCTAGAACACAGCTGCTCAAAATTTGTTCGTGCCGGTCTTACTGGCGTTTTGTTGTAGAAATCTCTGAGCTGGAGGTACCTAAAAAATTCGCTGTTTGGGATATTCTTAGAGGATTTAATTTGCTCAAATGATTGTATGGTCCTTTTGCCCTCCAGATCTTTTAGGCGGGAGAATCCCTTCTGAGTCCAGATTAAGAAATTTTTGCTATTCAGGCCCGGAGCGAAATCGGGGTTGCCCAATATTGGCGTCATTACTGACGCTTTGGTTGTCAGGTTACATTTAAGCTTCGTGGCCTCCCAGACTTTTAACGAATTGACCATGGTCTGTAGCGGGATGTGCATCTTGCGTACCCCTTCTCTGGGTAGCCAGATTAAATTTCGGATTTCAATTGGTGCACAACATATCTTTTCCAACTCAACCCATCTCCGTAGGCTTGGGTCTGTGTGCCATTGGAAAATCTGCCCTAATTGGGCTGCTTTGTAGTAGGCCTGCAAGCAAGGCACCGCTAACCCTCCACGAAGCGTGGGACGTTTTAAAATCCCTTTAGTAATTCGTGGGTTTTTCCCATTCCAAATAAATTTCATAATTTTTGACTGGAGGGAGAGGATGTCCGCCTGTACCAATGGGATAGGGAGACTCTGGAAGAGATATAGCATCTTCGGGAGGAGATTCATTTTCACGCTATGTATCCTCCCAATCCAAGAGATGTTCCCCTTCATCCAGGTTCGGAGATCCTCTCCCAGTGTCTTTATGATCTTGGGGAAATTTGCTTTATACAAAGTTTTATAATCCCGTGTGAGATACACCCCTAAATATTTGATCGCAGAGGGTTGCCATTTAAACTGAAAATTGAGGTCAATCAGTTTTTCGACTTCTTTTGGTAAATTAATATTGAGGGCTTCCGATTTAGACTGATTGATCTTGAATCCCGAGATTTGGTTAAATTTGCCCAATATGTCGAATATATTTGGGAGAGATGTGAGAGGTTTGGTTATTGTGAGAATGACATCGTCCGCATAAAGCGCGGCTTTGTGCATTTGGTCTCCCACTGGGATACCAGAGATATCTGGGTTAAGTCTAATGTGTGCCGCCAGAGGCTCTATACATAAGGCGAACAGTAACGGCGACAGCGGACATCCTTGACGTGTTCCGCTTTTGATTTCAAACTGTTCTGAGGGGAAGCCTTGATATCTCACTCTTGCTGTTGGATTTTTATACAATGCCAGGATGGCCTGCAGGAGGCGTCCCTCAAAGCCAAATGCTCTCAATGTTTCCGAAAGGTAGGGCCAGTCTATTCTATCGAAGGCTTTCTCAGCGTCCAGACTTAACACCATGGATTGTATTTTTTCTTTTTGAGCCAGATCAATCAAGTCTATAATTCTCCTGGTGTTATCTGCCGCTTGTCTACCTCCGATAAACCCTACTTGATCCGTGTGTATCAACCCGGGAAGGACGCTACCCACCCTGTTGGCTATAAGTTTCGAGTATATTTTAAGGTCCGAGTTAATCAGTGAAATGGGCCGGTAGCTCTTGCAGTCTGCCGGGTCCTTACCGGGTTTATGGATCACCGATATTGAGGCTTGGAGCATTTGTGCTGGGAATGAGGCCCCTGCTAAGATTTCATTGAATAGCTTTAACATATGGGGGGCTAGTTTTTTTAAAATATTTCTTGTAGTATAAATTCGAAAAGCCATCTGGCCCTGGGGCTTTAGCCGGTTTTAGTGCTTTGATAACCCCAGAGAGTTCCTCCATCGTGAAGTCCGACTGGAGTGCCTCCCTTTCACATCTCTTCAAAATGGGTAAATGTGCCTCTTTTAAGAAGGTCGTAGATCCTCCTTTGTTTTTGGATTATGGGGTACCTTATCTCCGTTGTATAATATTTCATAATATTTTTTAAATTCCCCTGCTATGTTCGCAGGGATGGAGGTAAGGTCCCCATTTTGCTTTCGAATTGCGTGAATGTGATATTTTGGAAGCTTGTTTTTTAGCTTGTTGGCAAGTAGTGTGTCAGGCTTGTTAGCTTTTTTGTAAAATTTCCGTTTAGACCAGGTCAATTCCTTCTCAACCTGGGCGGAGAGGAGGAGGTTAAGACTAGTTTTGCTAGCTAGAATTTGGGTCAACGTGTGGGCATTCTTATTTTTTTTGTGGAGAGAGGAAAGTTCTGCCAGCTGTTCCTCTAACTTCAAAACTTTCCCCTCACGTTCTCTTTTTCGTTTTGCGGCCAGATTCATAATGATCCCCCTGAGGGTAGCCTTATGGGCCTCCCACAGTGTGGAGTGTGTTGTCACACTCCCCTCATTCTCCTCAAAATATTGTGTGATTTTTTCCCCAATTTCCCTCTGTAGGGCTGGGATTTTCAGTAGGATTTCGTTTAATTTCCAGTTCGCTCTAGGTCTGTCTAGTGGGATTACTGTGCACCGCAGCTCTATAGATGCATGGTCTGACCATGAAATATCATGGATCTCTGTGTGAGAGACCCCGGGGACCATTCTGTTGGATACAAGGAAGTAATCTATCCTGCTATATGAGTCATGTGGGTGGGAGTAGAAGGTGTATTCTCTCAATCTCTGATGTTGTTCCCTCCAGATGTCGAGTAGTTGGCAGTCACGTAGTCCTTTTTTAATTGTTAGTATGTCGGGTCTGTGTGTAATGTTAGTGGATGAGCATCTGTCAAGGTCCTCCCGTAGTGCCCTATTTAGGTCTCCACCAACAATGATGTTACCTCTGGCCACTTTGTTGAGCTTCTCGAAGAAGGTAGAGAAAAAACCTGGGGCTGTCTCATTAGGGGCATATATTGTTGCTAAAGTAATTGGGAACCCTTGGATTGTACCTCTGACTATGAGAAATCTACCTTCGTTATCTTTGAAAGTTTTATCGGGTACGAATGAAATTCCTCTGTGGATTAGAATGGCCACCCCTTTTTTTTTTACTCTCGCGGATGACAAAAAGTATGTCGGGTAGTCCCTATCTAGAAATTTGGGGAAGTTGGCTTGAGAGAAGTGCGTTTCTTGTAGAAACAGAATTTCTGCCCCTTTACGCTTATAATCTCGGAAGGCTATTCTGCGCTTAGCTGGGCTGTTCAGTCCCTTAGTGTTGTGTGATAGTAACCTAAGTTCCTTACTCATTTAGGAATATGAGATGACTTTGCTGCCGCTGTCTGGCTTCGAGTGACGCCTCCGGGCCAGCATCTCGACCTCCTCTTTTCCTCGAACTGCAATACCTCACTTCACCATCTGTAGGAATACACAAGGGGGGGCGCACAAGAGGGGACACCTGGGGGGACACAACAAACACTAAACAAGACAGATAACAGAAGAATTCTCGTCGTGTCAGCGACGTCGCCTCCTCGACGAGATCACTGCCTGTGGAAAACTGGACTCCTCTCCGACCGTCCGGAGGAGACGTGGGATGAAGATCACCCATCCCTCTCGACCAGGCCCACAGGACTTCACCAGGGCTCAGGAGATCTACCTCCCTCAAACCTGGTGCGAGGCCCATGCGAAGACTTGGAGCAGGACTCTCACACCCTCTCCTGCCTCGCTTTTCCTGAACTTGAATTAATAAACCTAACGACTAATATGCAAAACCTGAGACTGTCCCGGCTTTTTTTTTCCTCTTTGTAGAGTATCAATACGCCCTTGTGTCCCCTTGCTCCTTACCGCCCTTCTCCTTTTCCGCTCAGTCTGTCATCTGTAACCTACTAACCCGTTTCTTCCTCTTTTACCCATTAACCTACCGTTTCCTACTTCACATCCTCCTTCCCTCTACTTCCAGTCACCACTCCCACTATCTAGTTTACACCATTCTAAGGCTTTCTGGTTCTCTCCCTTCTCCTGCTTTATTCTTCTTTCATTCTAGCTCTCTATTTGCTCTCTTCCTTATTCTCTCCTCTATCCCTTCCCTTCTACTTGCTATCTCCCCTTCACTTTTTAAACTCCTGTCTACATCCTTACTCTACCTTATAAATTTGTCTCCTTCTATATCTCCACTTCTACCTGTTCCCTCTCAACTACTTGCTTTTTATCCTTTTTTCCTACCTCTCTTGCTAACACTGCCTTTCCCCTGACTCTTTTAGTGCTTCTGCCGTGCCTTCGCTAAGCTGCATTTCCCCCCGTATCCTATCTGTGCCTTTTAAAGTTCCGGATTCAAAAAACCCGCGTCTGGCTGTTTGGGTGGCTATTTTGCGCCTGCGCCTGTCGACCGGCGCCCTCTGGAAGCCTTGATGGGGCTATCGCTATCTTTAATTGTTCCGGCGACGTCATCCGGCCGCGCCGGTGGGATTTAGCCTCCTGCCACCTCCAAGATGGCGTCGCTCCTTCCGGGGCTCAGCTGTGACGCGTATCCGGGGGCGGCCATTTTGGAAGGCGTCTCTCACCAGGTCGGAGGTGCGTGCGCTTGATCCGGCTTCCCGCTCACCGCTCCCTTCCTGCTTCTGCGGCTCACCGTGGATTCCCGCCTTCTACTGCTGCCTCGCCATCTTGTTTCAGGGGACGCCATCATCTGGAAGGTAGGCCTCAGATTTTCTCCACAGGGACTCCGTTTTATTACAGGTTGTTTAATCCCCGGATCCTTGAAGCGGGGATGACGGGGTTCTTCCCTCTTTCATTCATTCGGGGGCGAGTCTCTTTATTTGGTGACTGCTTCCCCGCGGCCGGGGACCAGACCTCAGGTAACTTTAGTAACGAAACTTTTTAACCCTTGAACATTGAACTCTTTTATTTTTAGTGGTCCACTGAGCTCTTTAGGTTGGTGTTGCGCCCCATTGCTCCCTGGGGGATCTCGCCCGCTGTTCCCAGATAGGTTCTGGTAGGGCGATATTTGGGTTTTCCGCTGCCGGGGCTTCACCTAGGCCCAGCTTATGGAGGAACTCCGGCCCTTCTTCCAGTCCCCGAATGGTGGTAGTTTTGCCGCCTCGTGTTACCTGCAGGCCAAAGGGGAAGGTCCAACGGTACCTTACCCCTTTATCTCTCAGGGTCTTGGTGATGGGTAGCAGGGCCCTTCGGCGAGCTAGAGTCTCTGGGGATAAATCCTGATAAATGGACATACGTACACCCTCATACTCCACTATTGGCAGGGGTCTTGTTTTGTGGAGTACCGCTTCTTTTGAGCGGTAGTAGTGCATTCTGAGCACAATGTCCCGTGGTTGCTCATGCATTAGAGGCTTGGATCGCAGGGCTCTATGGCACCTGTCCAGGATTAAGAATTCTTTTGGGGTGTCAGGGAGCAGAGATTCCAACCATTTCAGGGCAAAATCTTCACTGTCTAGGACTGTTTCGGGGACCCCCCTGATTCGGAGGTTATTCCGCCTGTCCCTATTTTCTGCGTCCTCTTGGCGGTCCCTCAGCTCATTTAATTGTTCTTGAAGGCTGTTATATTTGCGATCCTGCCTTTTTATGGCTTTAATTGATTGATCCACTTTATTTTCGAGGACACTCGTCCTTTCCCCCAGCCCAGTAACCTCTTTCTTTATGTCCTTCAGCTCTGCTTGCAGCAACGTTTTTAGGTTATCATAGAGTTTATCCAGGTCACTCTGTCTTAACGGGCGCAATACCGGGTTGTCTCTCTCCTCACCCTCCCCGTCCGGCTCCGTCTCTGAGCCCGCGTTCGAATGTGGCGCCATTTCTCCCCCTGCAGCGCGCGATCCGGCTCGGTCGAAATATTCCGGTAGCCCCTTTTTCTTGGGTATTTTAGGTGTTTTCCTTGACATTGCGGGATATTGCGGGGCTTTATTAGTAAAATGCTCCGTTGTAGGAATGGTTTTGTCAGGTTTTTGCAGTCAATGTATTTTAGCGAGGCACGGAGCACTTATCTCACGCAGCCATGCTCCTTGCCGTCGCGCATGCGCCTCTCAATTTTATTTTTTAATATATTTTAACTACAAACTACAATTGCATATTATACTGTTACCTGGGTGGTCTCTGTTAATCAATTATTACGCTTATAGGCTTCAGGACCCTGACCAATAAGTGGTATTCTGAGCACTGCCCACTGGCCCAAACACCACTTTGGAACCTTGGTTTTCTGAATTTGTATTTCAGGGGCCTGCGAGTGACCCTAAAAATGCCAAACTTTGAGATACATAAAAAGAGATTTGCTAATAATTCTCCAATGGACATTTTGTGCTTCTTATTTGACAAATTAACAAAAAGTCACAGAATTGTGAAGCTCTCACGCAATCATTTTCTGCAATTACTTTTATGACTTTGTTTTTTTTTAGAATTGTAGAAGTGTTTATTCTGACAAATTATTTATTTCCCCCGTAAATCAGAAGTATAATCGCCCTTTGACTTCCATTGAGATGGTATTCGATTCTACCCCAAAATTCTCTGACAAAGTGAACCCTTGGTTCTGGCAGTATTTGGGGTCACACATCTGTGTGTATTCCCCACAGTTAAGTTGAACTGTTCATTTACCCGTGAATTGCAATCTTGGATAAAACCACTGAAATGTTTCACAGCAAGAGTAGGGCTCCACGGATTTGCTCAACAAACTAATTTATTGCCAATAGACTTAACGTTTAGGCCCCACAGGCCTTCCTCAATTTCTGCTTTTGAGAAAGGCCTGTGGGGCCGAAACGTTAAGTCTATTGGCAATAAATTAGTTTATTGAGCAAATCCGTGGAGCCCTGATTTTCTTCCTTTCGTTAAACCCTGGATTGATTCAGAGAATCCTGAACCAGGAGCACCGGTAGTTGTTTCCCCCTTTTGATTTTGATTATAGTAGTGTGCAGCAATTTATTATTTTTCTATTCACAGCAAGAGTAGCCAGCATCTAGAATTGGGCAACGTATTCACGAATGAAGTTTGGTACGCTTGGAAGTTGCACGTCAACCAATTATTTTGCAGAATCATCAACACAAACTTGCCCTTATAGTGATGTGGGCGTGGATGAGAAAACAGTAATAATGTGGTAAACCAACAAACTACATTAATCCGTAGAGGTTCAAGGCTACATTTTGTGATATTTTTCTCAAGACAAAAAAAAAAAAAGGTTGCGAAGCACATTTGTACTACAGGGGCCGTGTGCCAAAATCTCATGGCCCTTTATACGGCCATTTTTGCAAAGCCGGCAAAGAATTAAAAATGTCACATTAGTCTTGTGAAAATATTCAATTTTCATGCATTCCAGAGCATTTGGCAAAATTAGGGAGAAAGTCGAAAACATATTTAGTCACGCAAATTTGAAGGCATTGGCACGGCTTGGAAAGGAAACCAGCTAAAAATGTGCAACCGTAATTATAAGTAGTGAGGACTGAGCTCCTGCAGGGCCTTACTTACTGTATATTTCAGCAGCCTAAAATAATAGCACGTTAAAAAAAAATGTTTGTACTGTATCATTGTACCCGTCTCTGTCATATACAGTACAGAAAAGTGAACTTCCAAAAATAAAATCAGTGCGTTTTAGGGATTCTGAGACAAAAAAAAAATAGCATTTTAATGGAAAAGTGTAGACCTTTATTAGTATAACTCCATTGAAGTCTATGAGATGGCTACTTTACAAATCAATGATCACTTACTCGGAATCAGTGAGACTCACAGGAAATCAGTGAGAAGTTGACACATCTGGCTGTCTACACTGAACAGAAGTTACCAGCTGTTCCCCAGCCCCATTGCTAGGCTGTCTGTAAAAGTGTATCCGCAGTTACTATCCTCTGTGAGCTTTCCAAGTACTGTCTGTTACTGTAAACCTAGTCAGTGTCGCCCCCTGCTGTTGTATAATATGCATTTCTGTGTAATGTGTGCATTTTTTTTTTTTTTTTACATTTGCTAGTTCTTCTCTATTTTGGATGAAGCCTGAGTGTATAAAGATACATTCATAATAAATCGTAGTGTTTTAACAATGTAGAAAAGGTTGAGAAAGTGTTATTGAATATGTAAATATATATGCAAATGAGCAATTTTCACAAAATTAAGTATGCACATGCAATTCAGTAAGCTCTGCTCAGGGATCATGAACTGGCCAGGTGTATGTCATATGTTCTTCCCCTCCCTTACAGGGCCAGTGCAAGGTAGGTAGGTACCGCAGGTGAACCTTCAGACTTGCGCACCCCCACTCCCCCATTTAACTTTTTTTCCACAGAATACTGTATCTATTAGAAGAAATGCATATCACACACAATCCCCCCTCTCCCCCCTTTTTTTCTCCCTCCCAACATTCCCCCACATTCTCTCTCTGTATCTATCAACTATCTATCTGTGTATCTATCTATATCTATATTATCTGTGTATCTATCTATATATCTATATGTAACCCTTTTATCCTATCCCCCCCTAAGTGATCTGGGTGGGGTACTCTCCTTCACTGGTTACACAGGTGTATTGGTGCTGGAACCTGCTGGTAACAGGAGGGCTGAGGGCTCCGCGGTGGCGTGGGGAGAGCCAGGACAGGGACAGGGGATGGGACAGGTTACCTTGTTCTGGTCATCTCTGGGTGGTGCAGCGCCTCCAGCCAGTAGGGATCCTCTGGGGTCTTCAGAGGAGGGACCCCCACTGACACTCTTCACATACCAGAGACAGAGTTCCACACAGCAGTATCTTTCTGGAGTTTTATTTCAGCATCACAGCATCACAGCAGCACAGTATCACAGCAGCACAGTATCATCAGTCCTGTGTCTCTAGCTCAGAGCCCTGGCTAGCATCATGTTCTTCTTGCCCCCCCCCCCCTCCAACCCCAGCATGAGTGGAGGCAGAGAGAGAGTTCCTGTAATTACTCCTCTCACTCAGTAGATCACAGACGCAACTGACTCCTTAACTAACTGGCTAACTGACTACTTAATTTAGGAGGTGTGTCTCAATTGGAACATCTCAGGGGAGTGTCTCTAACTTTGAATCATTACAAGACAAAGCCGGATACAGATTGGCCCACACACAGCAGGGGGCGTTCCAACCTTTATCCACCCCTTTGATTGACAAACCTCAGAGTTGCAAGGCCCACCCTTGAATATGGCTACATATTCAAGGCTGAATACACATACAGACCTTTTGAAGGTATAAACCTTTCCACTGCCTGTTCTAACAGGACTGACAGAGGAAAAGTCCCAGAACAAGAAGTAACTGCCGGGAGGCCATGTTACATATATCTATACAGTATATCTGTGTATCTATCTATATATCCATATATCTATCTACCTATATCTATATATCTGTGTATCTATCTATATATCTGTAACCCATGTCCCCCCCCCCCCCCGGTCGCAGACTGGACCTCTAGGGTGTATTGAGGGCTGGCTACGTGTACTATGGTGGTGCGTACCTGTGAGGAACAGGAGGGCCTGAGTCTCCCGCGATGGTATTGGGGATAACAGGGACAGGCTTCTGGGGTATATGCCTTCATCTTTAGTGGTGGTGGTGCAGCGCCTCCATCTCGGCAAAAACCTAGGGAATAGGCTGGAATCCTCCCAGAGAAGCCCTGGTCCCAGGGCGAGAGATTCCAATCTCACACACAGTCTTAGGTAAAATCAGCAATGTCTCTTTAGTCACAGTTCATGCACAGCAGCACTTCCAAATGTGAACAAAGTCTTGTCCTCCCCTCCTTCTCCTCCAGGCTGTACCCCTGCAGGATGGGCTGTATGGGTCCAATACCCCCGACACCCACCCCAAGGGTATATCCTCGGGGTGAGGCAAGATTCTCCCCCTCACCCCCTAAGCTGAGTGAGAGGCATTGGTCCACTATAGCTGTATTGGCTCTACTCAGACTGGGGTCTGAGTTCCTCCTCCAAGCATAAGTCTCACTCTCATCCTGACTCTAAGTCAGGCACTCCTACTCCTTCTGCTCCCAGGACAGAACTCCTCTCTCAACTAACTGTCACTTACAGGAACAGGCAGTACTAACTTTAGTCAGCCCCACCCCTCATGATGTCAGCAGGCCCTCCCCTGTGTCTCATGCCTTCCCATACAGAGTCAGGTGCCTACCTCCACCGCAGGGCTTGAAGCAGGGAAAACCCATGATAACTACTGGCGGCCTGCCCTTAGCAGGACTTACACCAGTAGAAGAAAGATATATAGCCCCCATTTCTTACCGGGGCTACATATCTATATATCTTTCTATATCTATCTGTCTCTATCTATCTCTCTATCTATATCTATCTGTGTATCTATCTATATCTATCTGTGTATCTATCTATATCTGTCAAGAGTACGTTACCATCCAGCAGGGCAGCAGAACAGCAAAGAGAGGCAGCACTCAGAGGTAAGTCAGCAAAACAATGTATTGAAACAGACACAAAAATCCGACGTTTCGATCCCCAGAGGGATCTTTTTCCTTTGGCACACCCCCAGGAAGAAGATCCCTCTGGGGATCGAAACGTCGGATTTTTGTGTCTGTTTCAATACATTATTTTGCTGACTTACCTCTGAGTGTTGCCTCTCTTTGCTGTTCTGCTGCCCTGCTGGATGGTAACGTACTCTTTGCATTATTTATGGGACTAGCACCAGGCCTTTCTGGATATCTACATTGGAGTGCTTGCTGCTTTTTTTTACCTATCTATATCTGTCTATATCTATCCATCTGTGTATCTATTCATGACTATCTATATCTATCCATCTATCACTCTATCTATCACTCTATCTATCACTCTATCACTCTATCTATCACTCTAACTATCACTCTATCTATCAATCTATCACTCTATCACTCTATCTATCACTCTATCACTCTATCTATTTATCTATCCATCTATCTATGCATCTATCTATGCATCTATCTACTGTATGCATCTATCTATGCATCTATCTATGCATCTATCTATGCATCTATCTATGCATCTATCTATGCATCTATCTAACGTATATAAAATACACACACCTGCTTAAGGAAGCATATGAGTAGCTCCATGGCTGATAATTAACACCTCATACATTAACCTTGGCCCCTTGCAGACGCACTTGCCAAAATGCCCTCCTACTGTCTCTGTACGTTCTTCATACCAACAAAATTAGATTGCAAACTCTTCGGGGCAGGGACTCCTTTTCCTAAATGTTACTTTTATGTCAGAAGCACTTCTACCCTCTGTGTTATTTATATCTTATTATTTATATGATTGTCCCAATTACAGCTGTGAAGCGCTATGTACATTAATGCGCTATGTACATTAATGGCGTTATATAAATAAAGATATACATACATACATTCATACATACATACATATAATGTATTGCACTGTAATTCTTTTTTGAATGGGGAAAAGCGCTATTAGCCATCTTTGGCTAGTAGCACTTTTACCCCATTCGGTATGGTGTTGTTGGCACAGGGGGTGGGTGGAGGTGGTAGCTGCCCCAGGATGGGTGTTTAGGTTTTGAGGAGGGTAGTTTGAGGGGTTAACCCGTTCATTACCTTAGCGGTTGTAACCACTAAGGTAACGAAGGGGTTAACTTCTACTGCCACCCTCCCGCAAAGTCTAAACACTCACTTTGGGGCAACTATAAGCTTCACCCACCCCTGTACCAACAACAAATCAGTGCCTGCTATTTAACTGTTTTATTACCTTAGCGGTTAGCCGCTAACGTAATTAAACTGGCTGTAATTTTATTTTTAACAAAGACAGGGGTGCCCAATGCTACATTCAATTGACAAAACATATATGGTAATAAGTATAAAGTTTAAATACTTCAAAAATAATAATAATTACATGGTTATTTAGTTAAACCCTTTGGCCAAAGCGTCATAAGCCTGCATACCAAATGTCAAGGTATAACCAAATTAATGCAGGTCCTACACTACACTGTGAACCCTTCCCTTTAAATCTGTATGAGGGGTAAGAACCATAGTAGGTCCTGTTCTTGCAGCAAAGTGAAAGACCTCCCAAGTTAAAAAGGTGAGGAGGAGTGAGCTCTGGGGGGGGGGGGGGGAGGTGCCACCTACCGCCAAACAACTGTTGCCAGTCAGAAATTGATTAACACACACATTCCCAGCTAGCTCAAACTCCTACACCCACCACATCATGAATATATATTTATGTCAAAAAGAATGCTACTGAGCGTGGCAAATGTATACAACAAAAGTCAGAGATGCCAATGCTACATCCAACTGACAAAAAATATAGGGTAATAAGTATATAATTTAAATACTTCAATAATAATAATAATAATTACTTGGTTATTTAGTTAAACCCTTTGGCCAAAGCATCATAAGCCTGCATACCAATGTCAAGGTATAACGTATGTATACGGTGGCGAGAAAAAGTTTGTGAACCACTTCGGATTTTTACATACTTCAAACCTACAACGTTGTTAAATCTTAATTTAAGTCCTCATAATAGATTAAGATAACCTACACAAACCTGATATGTTTTCGACATTTATTTATCCACAAATGATACAACATTCAATATCCATGTGTTGAAAAGTATGTGAACCTTTAGATTCAGTACCTGGTACCACCCCCTGAGCAGCAATGACTTCAACTAAGCGTTTCCAGTAACTGCTGGTCACTATCGCATTGGTTTTGAGGAATTTTGGCCGATTCCTCCATATAGAACTGCTTCAACTCAACGACATTTGGGGGCTTACTTGCATGGACAGCTCACTTCAGGTCCTGTCACAACATTTCGATGGGGTTTAGGTGCGGACTTTGATTAGGCCATTCTAAAATACGGCATTTGGCAGCCATTCTTTTGTAGATCTGCTTGTATGTTTAGTATCATTGTCCTGCTGCATGGACCCACTTTTGCTTCAGCTCACAGTTGATCTGACATTCTCCTCTAGAATCTTCTGATAGAATGCAGAATTCATGGTTGTCAATGATGACAAGCAGCCCCAAACCATCACACTCCCACCACCATTCTTGATGGTTGAATGAGGTTCTTCTGTTTGAACGCAGTTTTTTGGTTTTCGCCAAACATAACGTTTCTCAGAGGTCAAAAAGTTCTACCTTTGACTCGTCTGTCCAGACAACATTGTACCAGAAGTTTTGTGGATCTGTGCACTTAGGCGAACTTCAGACGTGCAGCAATGTTCTTTTTAGAGAGCAGTGGTTTCCTCCTCGCTATCCTGTCATGAATACTATTGTTCAGTCTTTTTCTGATGGTTGTCATGAAGACTCACATTAGCCAAGGCGAGAGTGGCCTGCAGATCCTTGGATGTTACTCTGGGGCTCTTTGTTACTTCCTGGATGATTTGGCGGTGTGTTCTTGGAGAGATTTTGGTAGGATGACTGCTCCTGTTTAGAGTGACAGTGGTCTTGAACTTGCTTCATTTGTTTGACAGTGGATTGGTGGAGCCCCAAATCCTTAGAAATAATTTTGTAATCCTTTCTAGACTGAGAATCAATAACTGATTTTCTGAGGTCCTCAGAGATATATTAACACACATTCCCAGCCAGCTCAAACTTCTACACCCACCACATCATGAATATATATTTGTCAAAAAGAGTGCTACTGGGCGTGGCAAATGTATACAACAAAAGACAGGGGTGCCCAATGCTCTGTCCAATTCACAAAACATATATGGTAAATAGTATAAAGTTTAAATACTTAAATAATAATAATAACTTGGTTCTTTAGTTTAACCCTTTGGCCAAAGCGTCGTAAGCATGCATACCAAACGTCAAGGTATAACCAAAAATGGAGGCCCTACACTACACTGAGAACCCTTCCCTTTACCTCTGTGTGAGGGGAAAGAACCATAGTAGGTCCTGTTCTTGCAGCAAAGTGAAAGACCTCCCAAGTTAAAAAGGTGAGGAGGAGTGAGCTCTGGGGGGGGGGGGGAGGTGCCACCTACCTCCATACAACTGTTACCAGTCACAAATTGATTAACACACATTCCCAGCTAGATCAAACTCCTACACCCACCACATCATGAATATATATTTGTGTCAAAAAAGAGTGCTACTGGGCGTGGCAAATGTATACAACAAAAGACAGGGGTGCCCAGGGGTAATTTTATTTTTAATGCTTAGGATTGTAACCGGAGACTCATGTGGACTCCACAAAGACCTGCGGGGACCCACGGGCCTCTGTTATCAATCCTATGCAGAAAAAAAACCTGTGTGTGCTGTGCACGCGCATAGTAAGTGAAACTTCTTTGACTTTTGTCACAGAAATTGTATTTGTGTTGGTGTTGGTGATGTTTTAATTAAAAATCAAAATACAATCTCAATGACAAAACGCAAATAAATTTGACTTAGAATGCGCGTGCTCGGCACACATCCCCTGTATTAGCTATTTGCACTAAGTGTGAATTCCGCGTGTGACAGTGTGCGTGTGACTGAGAGTGTGCGTGTGACTGAGAGTGTGCGTGTGACTGAGAGTGTGCGTGTGACTGAGAGTGTGCGTGTGACTGAGAGTGTGCGTGTGACTGAGAGTGTGCGTTTGACTATGCGTGTGCGTGTGCGTGTGACTGTGCGTGTGCGTATGACTGTGAGTGTGACTGAGTGTGCGTCTGACTGTGAGTGTGACTGAGTGTGCGTGTGACTGAGTGTGACTGAGTGTACGTGTGACTGAGTGTGTATGACTGAGTGTGTGTGGGACTGTGAGTGTGTGTGGGGGTCTGGGGGGGTCAGTGTGTGTGGGGGTCTGGGGGGGTCAGGCAGTGTGTGTGGGGGTCTGGGGGGGTCAGGCAGTGTGTGTGGGGGTCTGTCAGTGTGTGTGGGGGTCTGGGGGGTTCAGTCAGTGTGTGTGGGGGTCTGGGGGGTTCAGTCAGTGTGTGTGGAGGTCTGGGGGGTTCAGTCAGTGTGTGTGGGTCTCTGGGGGGTCAGTCAGTGTGTGTGTGGGGGTCTGGGGTGGTCAGTCAGTGTGTGTGGGGGTCTGGGGGGGTCAGTCAGTGTGTGTGGGGGTCTGGGGGGGTCAGTCAGTGTGTGTGGGGGTCTGGGGGGGTCAGTCAGTGTGTGTGGGGGTCTGGGGGGGTCAGTCAGTGTGTGTGGGGGTCTGGGGGGTTCAGTCAGTGTGTGTGGGTCTCTGGGGGGTCAGTCAGTGTGTGTGGGGGTCTGGGGTGGTCTGTCAGTGTGTTTGGGGGTCTGGGGGGGTCAGTCAGTGTGTGTGGGGGTCTTGGGGGGTCAGTCAGTGTGTGTGGGGGTCTGGGGGGGTCAGTCAGTGTGTGTGGGTCTCTGGGGGGTCAGTCAGTGTGTGTGGGGGTCTGGGGTGGTCAGTCAGTATGTGTGGGTCTGGGGGGGTCAGTCAGTGTGTGTGGGGGTCTGGGGGGGGTCAGTCAGTGTGTGTGGGGGTCTGGGGGGGTCAGTCAGTGTGCGGGGGGGTCCGGGGGGGGGGGTCAGTCAGTGTGTGGGGGGGTCAGTCAGTGTGTGGGGGGGTCAGTCAGTGTGTGGGGGGGTCCGTCAGTGTGTGGGGGGTCCGGGGGGGTCCGTCAGTGTGTGGGAGGTCCGGGGGGGGTCCGCGCCGGTTGCGACCGGGTTTTTGTACCACCGCTTCCTGGGGGGCCCGCAAACGCCCGCGTCACTGGAGGGCTGAATGGCGCCGCTGCCAGCCGCTTCTGCGCATGCGCGGCATGGCAGCGGTAGTGGAAGTTAGGCGGGCCCATGTGTGGGCTGGGAGGGAGGTCCCATTCGGGTTAGGAAAGGGTGGGGGGGGGGCTGTCCCGGTCAGGCGGTCTCTGCTGTCCCGGGCAGCAGACGGGGAACGGCACCACATGTCAACAGCCGTGGCAGCGGGCGGGGAACGGCGCCGCTGCCAACCGCTTCTGCGCATGCGTGGCTTTCCTCCAGTCCCCATGATTACTTGGCAGCGGATGTGCGGGGGGAATGGCGGCCGTTAGGAGCGGCCCGCATATGTCATCAGCCATGTGGGGGGAGCAGCGGCCGTGTGATGTCAGTGTTGGGGTCGGGCTGAGCCAGAACACAGCCCGGCCTCAACTGCCAGCACTGACGTCACATCCGTTTCATTTCTGTCTCCACAATCCATTTTTGCCCCAGTTCGAATGAGGTGCCACTAAAGAAGTTTCACTTCAAAAAATAACAGAAACTCCTTGTTATGGATGTTACAAATCCTTTAGCACCATCCTTTAGCTGGCGAGAAAAGATTGCAAGTTTGCATAGTACTATATGCATATTGGAGTTTAGTTAATAGCAGTTTCTTGCTAAAAAATCGATTTGGGGCATTTTTTGGCTTTTTGCACTACTTGTTCTAGCCAAATTGTTATAGTTCTATAAAAAGCCATTTTAGCCATTAGTCACTTATAGAAGTTTAGTGAATACGCCTCTAAGAGTTAATCTCTCTTTGAATAGATGAGTGTGCTCATATGATGAACACAACACTTATACTTAGCAACAATTAGGAGGTGTCCTGAACTGTCCAGAGTAAAACAATAGTCCAATAAAATGACCAACGGTCAAAGAATTCCCTCTTATGGGAAGAATGTAGGGTAATTCCGTCTACAGTTGGAAGCACAGCACTGTTGATGTACTGTATATACAGTTAGGTCCGGAAATAATTGGACACTGACACAATTTTCATAATTTTGGCTCTGTACGCCACCACAGTGGATTTCAAATGAAACAACCGTGATGCAATAGAAGGACAGACTTTCAGCTTTAATTCAAGGGTTTGAACAAAAATATTGTATGAAACATTTAGGAATTGCAACCATTTTTATACACAGTCCCTTTATTTCAGGGGCTCAAATGTAATTTGACAAATTAACACAATCATAAATAAAATGTTCATTTTTAATACTTTGTTGAGAATCCTTTGCAGGCAATGACTGCTTGAAGTCTGGAACACATGGACATCACCAAACACTGGGTTTCCTCCTTTGTGATGCTTTGCCAGGCCTTTACTGCAGCTGTCTTCGTTGTTGTTTGTTCATGGTCTTTCTACCTTAAGTTTTGTATTTAGCAAATGAAATGCATGTTCGATCGGGTTGAGATCAGATGATTGACTCAGCCATTGCAGAATATTCCACTTCTTTGCCTTAAAAAACTCCTGGGTTGCTTTCACTGTATGTTTTGGGCCATTGTCCATCTGTAAAGTGAAGCGCCGTCCAATCAACTTCGCTGAATTTGGCTGAATCTGAGCAGACAATATATCCCTATACACTTCAGAATTCATCCGGCTGCTTCTGTCACATCATCAATAAACACTAGTGACACATTGCCATGCATGCCCATGCCATCACACTGCCTCCACCGTGTTTTACAGGTTATGTGGTATGCTTCGGATCATGAGCCGTTGCAAGCCTTCTCCATACTTTTTTTCCCCATCATTCTTGTACAGGTTGATCTTAGTTTCATCTGTCCAAAGAATGCTGTTCCAGAACTGGGCTGGCTTTTTTAAATATTGTTTGGCAAAGTCTAATCTGGGATTTCTATTCTTGAGGCTTATGAATGGATTGCCCCTTGTGGTGAACCCTCTGTATTTGCTCTCGTGAAGTTTTCTCTTTATGGTAGACTTGGATAATGATATGCCTACCTCCTGGAGAGTGTTCTTCACTTGGCTAGATATTGTGAAGGGGTTTTTCTTTACCATGGAAAGGATCCTATGATCATCCACCACTGTTGTCTTCCGTGGACGTCCAGGCCTTTTTGTGTTGCAGAGCTCACCAGTGTGTACCTTTTTTCTCAGAATGTACAGTACCAAACTGTTGATTTGGCCTAATGTTCCTGCTATCTCTCTGATGGATTTTCTTTTTTTTTACAGCCAAAGGATGCCCTGTTTCACTTGCATTGAGAGCTCCTTTGACCGCATGTTGTGGGTTCACAGCAACAGCTTACAAATGCGAATGCCACACCTGGAATCAACTCCAGACCTTTTACCTGCTTAATTGATGATGAAATAATGAAGGATTAGACCACACCTGTCCATGAAACAGCTTTTGAGTCAATTGTCCAATTACTTTTGGTCACTTGAAAAAGAGGAGGCTACATATTAAAGAGATGTAATTCCTAAACCCTTCCTCCAATTTGGATGTGAATACCCTCAAATTAAAGCTGATAGACTGCCCATTTTCATTATTTAACTGTAACTTGAATTTATTTTGGTACACCGCCGAAATAACAAAACTTGTATCAGTGTCCAATTATTTCCGGACCTAACTGTATAAACACAATTGGATCCTGTGGTATATACCAAAAGGAACAGATATCCCTAATCCCTCACCCCCTCCCTCATTCTATCTCTCCCTTATCCCCCCTATTCTAATACTCCTCCTTCAGCCCTCCATTCTCTTTCCCTCACCCCCATTCTCTCTCCACTTCACTGAACATTAGCTCATTAGATGGGTGCAAATAAATGTCCCACGTTTCAATATATATCAAATAGACCACGGTCCGGTTCTTTTCACAATTTAGACAATAGAAAACATCTTTCACAGCATCATTTAAGTCGGTTTCATCATTCAGGCATATAGAATTTAGTTATAGATTGGAGAATACTTAGCTTGCTTGTTCTTAGCTTGGTGGTAAATGATTCTGAATTCTATAAATTCAAATGCAATATGTATTCATTTTTCCTCAAGCAGTCTTAACATACAGTAGCAATACCTGTTTTTCTCACTGTCAGCCAAATCTTCTTAGCCAATCATTAGAACACTGTTTCTTCATTTAGCCATATTTACCCTGATTGAGTTACCCCTCTTTGTTCTGTCACTAAGTAAATATAGTTAATCCTATGCTCCTTATCTTTTAAGACCCATCTCTATTGTATTGTCTTTTAACACTATTTAACTAACCTTTGATTCCAAACTCTTGACCATATACTATTCAACTCAGCAGATATTAAACATACCAAGTTTCTAAAATCACATAACATATTTCTACACCTGCCTGTCTTCAGACTGATTTAACTTCTTATCTTTGTAGAGGCAGCTTATCATTTTCCGATATAATTTCAAACTTACTACTAAATTGCTTATTTTAGCTAGTTACATACTTAATATACTGTATGTGTATAGACAATATAGCATAATTAATTATTCTTAGACTTGAAATCATCTTCATTTACCCCCATTCTCTATCTCCTCCCCCCCCCACATCATTCTATCTGTCCCTCATGACTTCCTCTTTCTACCTCACCCTTCTTCCCCATTCACTTTCTCCCCCATTCTCTCTCCCTCAGCCCACCATTCTCTTTTCCCCAACCCCATTATTTCTCTTCCTCCCCCCATTCTCTCTCCCCCTCACCACCCCTATTATCTCTGTCATTCCCCCCCCCCCATTCTCTCTCCCCCTCAGGCCCCCATCCTCTCTCTCCCTCACTCCTCTGCCACATTCACTCTCTCCCCCATTCTTTATTCATCACCCCCCATTCTCTTTCTCCCTTAGAACCCCATTTCTCTCTCTCCTTCTCGACTTCCATTTTCTCTCTTCCTCACCCCCCATTATCTCTCTCCCTCAGCCCCCAACCTCTCCCTCCCTCACCCCCCCCCCCCATTCTCTCTACCCCTCATCACCCCCATTCTCTCTACCAATCACACCCCAATTCTCTCTCCTAAACCCCCCATTCTCTCTCCCGAGCACCCCTATTAACTCACCTCCACTATTCTCTCTCTCCTGCATGACCCCATTCTCTCTCTCCCTCACAACTCATTCTCTCTCTCTCACCCCCCATTCTCTCTATCCCCTCACACCACCATTCTCTTTCCTGCACCCTTCCCAATCTCTTTCTCTCTCACCCCTCCAAACGCCTCTCTCACTCCTCCATATTCTCTCTCACTTACCCCCATTTTCTTGCTCCCTCC
This sequence comes from Ascaphus truei, assembly GCF_040206685.1. Taxonomy (NCBI): domain Eukaryota; kingdom Metazoa; phylum Chordata; class Amphibia; order Anura; family Ascaphidae; genus Ascaphus; species Ascaphus truei. The sequence continues at coordinate 450,395,366 of NC_134484.1, forward strand.
TTCCCAATTCTATCTCCCCCTCATCCCTCTATTCTCTCTCTCGCTCCCTATTCTCTCTCTCATCCCCTCATTCGCTCTCTCGCTCACCCTCCAGATTCATGCTCTCCCTCAGCACCCCATTCTCTCTCCCTCAAATTCTTTCTTTCCCGCACCCACCCCCAACTCCCTCCCTCACCCCTCCATATTCTCTCTCCCTCACCCCCATTCTCTTGCTCCATCACTCCCCATTGTCTCTCTCCCTCAACAGTCCATATTCTCTCTCCTTCATCTCCCATTGTCCCTCCCCCTCACCCCTTTGACCCATTCTCTCTCCTCAATACAATCTCACCTCATCCATATTCTCTTTATCCCTCCTCCCCAATTCTTTCTCCCTCACCCCTCTATTCTCTTTCTCCTTCACCCCATTACTTTTCTCCCTCAGCCCCCATTCTCTCTCTCACCCCCCCGATCCTCTCTCTCTCCTCACCCTCTATATTTTCTCTCCCTCACATCCTCATTCTCTTTTTTCCTCACCCCCCATTTTTTTCTCTCCATCACCCTCCCAATTAACTCTCTCCTTCACCCCCCTTCTCTTCCTCACCTACCTTCTCTCTCACCTCACTTCCCTATTCTCTCTCCCTCACCCCTCTATTCTCTCTCTCACACTCCCATTCTCTCTCCCCTTCACCCCTTTATTCTCTCTCGCTCACCCTCCCATTTCACGCTTTCCCTCATCCCCTTCTCTCTCTCTCCCTCACCACCGTATTCTTTCTCTCCCCAAATTCTTTATTTCCAGCACCCTCCCCGAACTCTGTCCCTCGCCCCTCCATATTCTCTCCCTCACCCCCATTCTATTTCTCAATCACTCCTCATTCTCTCTCTCCCTCACAGTCCATATTCTCTCTTTTTTATCCCCTATTGTCTCTCACCCTCACCCCTCTGCCCCATCTTCTCTCTCCTCTCTCCCCAATACAATCTCTTCTCACCCATATTCTCTTTCTCCCTCATCCTGCCCCAATTCTCTTGCTCCCCCCCCCAATTCTCTTTCTCCTTCACTCCTCTATTCTCATTCTCCCTCACCCCCATTATCTTTCTCTCCCACCCCCCGATTCTCTGTCCCTCACCCCCTATATTTTCTCTCCTCACACCCTCATTCTCTTTTCCTCATCCCCATTCTCTCTCTCCCTCACCCTCCCAATTAACTCTCTCCCTCACCCTCCCAATTAACTCTCCCCTTCACCCTTCCAATTCACTCTCTCCCTTGCCCTCCCAATTCACTCTCTCCCTCACCCCCTTCTCTCTCTCCCTCACCCACCTTCTCTCTCAATTCACTTGCCCATTCTCTCTCTCCATCACCCTACCACACTCTCTTCACCTCACCACCAATATTCTCTCTCTCTATCTCACCCCCCCCATTCTTTCTCTCCCTCACCCCCCCCCCCCCATTCTCTCTCTCCCTCACCCCCCATTCACTCTCTCCCTCATCCCCCCATTTTTTCTCTCCCTCACCCCCCATTGTTTCTCTCCCTTACCCTCATTATCTCTCTACCATACTCTACCATACTCTACCATACTCTCTCCCTGACATCCATCCTCTCTCCCTCACCCCCTATTCTCTCTCTCTCCTTCACCCCCATTATCTCTCTTCGTCCCTCCCATTATCTCTCTCCTTCACTTCCCCATTCTCTCTATCCCCTCACTCCCCCGTTCTCTCTCACCACCATTCACTCTCTCCCCCAACCCCCCTTTCTCTCTCTCCCTCAACCCCCAATCTCTCTCTCCTTCACCCTCTCATTATCTCTCTTGCTCAACCCCCCCATTCCTCTCTCCCTAACATTAATTTTCTCTCCCCTCTCCCTCTCCCCCATTATCTGTCTCCCTATTCTATTTCTTCCTCACTCTCTCAATTATCTCCCTTCCTCACCTCCCCATTCACTCTCTCCCTCACCCCTTCATTCTCTCTCTCCCTCAACCCCTCATTCTCTCCATCACCCCCCCCATTCTCTCTCCCTCACCCATTTGTGTTCTACTCCATCATTGAACCCACAACGAAGCTATTGAATCACGAAACACATTGGGGTCAGAGTGGAGACTTGCAAGAGATATCCTCTGCGAGACACAGATAAGGACAGCCCTCTCTGTGCACGCGGATGGTGAAGAAGAAAGCCGGAGGATCCCTTACCTGTTTTTGTGGTCTGTCTATGAGAACTACTCCAGCCAATGGAACTGATGTTATCAACAGCAGTGCTCTTTGGAATCAGTTATTTTATGACCTTTTGTGATATTGCAGACTGGGACTTTGTATCAATGCTGGTAATTTTAAATCTTTATATGTAAGTGGTTACATTTGCTATTTTTATTATAAAATACCATATATTTACTTTTGCCTTTTTGCGCCTCTTCTTGTTTAGAATATATACTATTGAAGCTCCAGGCATACAGGGAACCGGAGACAGCATCATCTAGAGAGAGAAGGACGATTCCCTTGATGTGGAAAGTCTTGGGCTGTTCTCTCCTGGGATGTTTATCACTGATTTGTTTTAGATAAATTCTCTCAATATTAGTCACTTTATGGGATGTGCAAATGAAAGGTTTATCTCACATGACCAATCCATATATAATATTCTTATTCAATTAGGTTAAAGAAATAGAAATGTTTAAATTGATACATTTTGGCAAACACGGAGCGTTCTTAATGGACTTGATTAAATCTGGCCTTATGGTCCTTATTCAATATAGTGCAAACCCATTTCCTGGTGCTGAAGAATATTTTAGTCCTATTTTAACAAAGCCGACCTATTCTCCAGCTTCACCGAATGTTGAGTTGGAGACATGAAATGTGAGTGTCCATTCACACCTGTTTGGTGGTTAGGAACAGCAGTTTCAACTCCTTACGTTGTAGTCTGTTTCCCACATGTAACACCTTCTCTGCATAATGCATTTCTACAGTCTTACAAATGACTCTGCACATAGTCCCACATGCAGTGAAGGTATGTAGCATAATGTATATATCTATTCACATGCACAACAAAAACCTATGCTTACAGAATGCTATGGTTTCAAAGGTTCAGACACTTTGCTTGTGACCTATAATTATGCTTGTAGGCCATCATTTTCTTATGCATAATCATTTCTCATACATAACGTTTAACACCTTGAACTGGTTGAACACAATAGGAGCTGGGAAAAGTTACATTGACTTAAAAAGGGATACTGCAAGAATACAATTCCCTTTTGGAAAGATGGCGTAAGATACCATCATCAGAGTTACCAGGCAGACATCGTCAAATCTATGTATATATCTAACTACTGTATCTGTAAATAAATATGTATATATCCTCATACTTTTTTTCTTATGTAGATAGAATTACAGTGTGCCATAAATAGGCACAAATTGCTGCTTACAAATTACATTCTAATTCTGGTGTCTGAGTCACTGCAAAATAAAATGACCTTCTCAGGGTCATTAGTAGAGACGGATTTGGATCCACTTCGGATCAGCTGTTTCCTTGGATCCGTGGATTTCCGCAAATCAGTCTCAAAAAGGGACGATTCGTCTTTCTGGATTTTTTGGGGCAATCGCTGACAATCCAATCCGTGGATTCCGCAAACCACGGGGGGATTTTAACAATCCAATCGGTGGATTGGATTGTTAAGCCCCCCCATGCAGTTTGCAGAATCCGCAGATTGGATTGTTAAAACTCGCCAGCGGATTGTATCCAATGGCGGTTTTGGATTAATCCGCATGTATTGAAACTGGAACAATCGTTCACGGGTTTGACACCGCGGAACGGATTTTGAATGGCAAGCTCAGGAAATTCCGCAGAAAGGATTTTGACAGTTTCGCTCCCCTTTAGTCATAAGGAGGATTTTATCCAGATTCAACCACTACAGTCGCCAATGCTTCTCCCATAGAAACAATATGTAGCCCTCTTTCCCCCACCCTCAGTGAGATTGGGGTGGGTAGGTGTATCTGACTACTTATCAGTGTGGTGCGGTACCTGTTTGGCAACCAGGAAGGCTGAGCTTCCGCCACGGGGAACCTGGGGTATATACTTACACTTGGTGCAGCGCCTCCACTGATGAGGGATCCCAACGTGGTGGGAGTGTGCCCTCACCAGAACAACCATACAGTAAATACACACGATGTGAATAAACAGTATTTACTAAGCATGAACAATAACTTCAATGAAACTCTCTTTGCATAACATCAATACATCATAAGAATAACATTGCATCACCCTGAATGCATACCATCCCCTCACCCACATGTCCATCGTCACATCACCCTCAGTCCCTTGGATAATGATGTGCTTTATCCGTTGAGTGTCCACAATAATAAGGTGAATGTGAGTGTGAGGGATAGCGCTTCCCTGTGTTGGGGCCCGGTGGTGCACTTATTATACTACCTCCCTGATCACTGCTCCTGATCAGGATAATCCTTGGAACTCAGCAACACCGCACAGTGATCCCACGCTGCACTGCGCTGCTCTCTGCAGGAGTGGATACACACGCTGACTCCACAGGGAAGGGATCCCCAGCCGGAATGATCCTTTACCACAGTCTCTGCTATGGAGTCAGATACTCTTTCTGCACTCAGGCTGCACAGGCATTCAGGCACTGTCCTGCAGCATGACTCTTCCTCTCTGAGTATGGTGAAGGAGTCCCTGTCTTAAGGCAGTCCCTATCACATACAGTATTCCTCTAGTGTCTCAGGGGACTAACTGGGCCCTGGGGGTATACCTCTACCCTAGCCCCTGCATGCAGAATATCTCTTACTGTAGATTCTCTGATCCCCGACTCTGGCAGTTCACCACATGCAACTGGCACTGGTGATATTACACACACTGTATAACTTAGAAAGCAACCCCCCCCTTCTTCCTATGAGGGGCCTTTCCCTGACACAGCCAAAGCAACTCCTCTAGCTGGACTGCACACAACACTGTCTCTTCTTGTCAGAGCACACAACACTGCAGCTGGGTCACTGACAAGACTTACACTCATCTAAGGGCAGGGTCCCTACCTAAGGGGCCTTCCCTATGAACTTACCCACTAACCTAGTGGGGAGTGGGGCCTACCTGGGGCCTGGGGGTAACCTGGCCTAGTGTAAGAAGCCACTTGCTCCTTACACACTTCCTCCCCCTTACTCCTCCCAGCTCCAACTGACTAGCGTGGTCTCTGCAACATTGTATCCTTCTCCAACAGGAGAAGCTGCAAACTCTATTTGCTGGCTGGCTGCACGTGATGTGGGTGAAAGGGCAGCCCCCAGAGGCTGCTGGGAATTGTAGTCCACTCAGGACCTCTTTAGCATTGGGACCGCGTGCGCTATCTTTACTGCGCCTGTGGGAAGCTGTAATGGCCACTGCTATGCTTAACTGCGCCCGCGCGACCTTGGGGAGTCCCTGCACTACGGAGTGCCATCTCTGCCCCTTCGCGCTCACTATATTGGCCACCGCGTCGCGTCTGCGCATGCGCGAGCCTCCGCGCCCATGCAGACATAACAAAGATGGTGGCGCCGTGCCTCTGACGCCACCGGGAGCACTCTTTGGGGACCTGGCTACAAATACAACATCATACTAATTACAGTAGTTGATATCTCATATTATAGAACATATTAATGACATATCTAAGCACATACATACCCTTTGAACAACACAGAATAGAGAAATAAGTACAGAAAACGACATCATTTTGGGAAGTAACCTAAATAATGATTCCAGATGACCAGTTAGGCTGTTAGGTCTTACATTCTTTAAGAATTCTTGAAATAGCGTATAACACCTCAAACATTATTAAAAACATTGGGAGTCACAATCAGGTTTATTTAGCGAAGTCTCCTGGCAACAAAACAGGAGCAAAGTCAATGCAAAAGACAGCATCATATTCATCAAAGGAATCCATTGCAAGTCATGGAAGTGTTTCCATTGATACATCAGGTGTCATTCTCCTGCATTCAGTTTTTTGTATCGCTATTTTGAGGTGGTGCGACCTAAATAAATGACCCCCCAAATCTCAGATTTAAATGATAACTTGTGCATTGAATCAGTGCCAAGTACTGAAGCTTATTGTTCCTTTATAGACAATCAAATGGTAATACTGTAAATCAGCCAGTATCCTAAAGTGTTTAGGGAATAGATTATTATAGCAATGTGTGTGTGCGGTACCTAGATCACTGGTTCCCCACATTTTTTACATTGTGCTCCACCTACTAGAAAATATTTGTTCTTCGAGCCCCTAATTAGTCAATTTTATTGTTTCTAGCCCTTCTGGCATGTGAGCATACTGCTCAAGTATTATTAGGTTACTATACCTGATACCTACTCACTGGATCGAGAACACTCCTATAGTGCTTACATATCGATCACCGTCACCTTTTTCCGTTTGTGTTTTAAAGCCCTATATTTTATATTCATTTGGCAATAAAGTATTGTAACTAATTAACATCACATTAGGTAACAGAGTGCTTGCCACTAGGTTCTCTATTCTCTTGTTTACATAATCAATTTTATTACCTACTCATCAGACTATTGCTAACAAAACTGTTTGACTGATCCCAGGCACAGTATAGTGTCCTGAGCTTTTGGGAGGAACACATGCTTAATAAGGCCCCAAACTGCACCTTAGTGTGTGCCGGCAGCACGGGGGAGAGAGGGGGGTGGGGGTATAGCTGTCATTGACTTGCCTCTGTGGATGCATTGGTGCATTGTGGGGAGTATCATTGGAAGCTGTAATTGACAACTTTACCACCCACGCTAAGGTGCAGTTTAAGGCCTAAGTGTGCAGTCCCCCACGTTCTCAGGAACCCGCTATACTGCCTGGGATCCGCAATTGCATAAAAAGAAATTGTCGAACCCCTAGTAGACACCTCACAAACCCCCAAGGGTTTCACTGACCTAGATAAATAGACATATATGAACCATTCTTCATCAAAACTCTCCATAGTGCCTTACTTACCCCTCCTGCAACTCAAGAGTTCATCTTTACAGCACCTCAAGTATGCTGACTACAAAGTACTAAACAAGCATTATTATTATTATTAAAACAAAGTGTTTCAGCACAAACGTATTTCCAGGGTATAAAACGTGATTAGGTGAGAAATAAGGGGTGACAATATAATTAATACAACCTGTCTATAATATGAGGCCTGCTCCAGGTGGAACTTTCCACAGGGTCAAGGAACACACATTCCAAACTCTTTGGGGCATTGAGACACAGCAATAGATATCCAGGTGCTAGTATATCGAGCAGGGGGATTGTTTGTACTTATGTTGTTGAAGCCGGTGAGCTCATAACGCTTTTGATTGATGCACAGTTTGTGAAAGCATTGATTTTATCTTTATTATTTATGTAACGGGTTTATCCCCCCCCCCAATCTCACATTGGCCCGGGTGATCTAAACTGTCCCCATTACGTGTGGTGTTTGATGGTGCACCTGTAGGCAACAGGGCTCCTGAGTCTCCCGCTTGATGGTATTAGGGGATTATCAACAGGCAGGTATCTGAGGTAGTGTGTGCGAGTCCAACTTACATCATGTGCAGCGCCTCCACCTCATCAGGATCTGTGCTTCCGCAGGGAGATGGTCCTGGTGAGGAACTCCTTCTCGGTAGTGCCATCCATGTGCGAGTAACTTCACACTCACACAGTGGGGGTCTCGTTGAACAAGGCATCTTTATTATTGACGGTGATGTGGCAGACTGCCCCATGCAGCTGCTGGCTCTAGCCGCACATCTCTCCGTGCTGTCCCTTCGCAAGGTATGCCCTCCTGAATCGAAGTGGGATTCCCTATTCTCCTAGGGAGATCCTCTCTGCGCCAGGTCCCTGGACACAGAGTGGCTTGACAGGCTGATTGGTCAACCCGGGCCGCTAGTTACTTCACTAGGGTCACAAATTGTTTCCTACTCCCTTATGCAGGTCATACTATCCTACCAGCTTTCCGCCGCTGTCAGAACACTGTAGAACTAGAACTTGAACTCTCACTCCAAAATCCACCATCAACACCCCACCAACAACTCTACAGTTAACCCGGGTTGTGCCTTATATATCTCAGGAGGCAGTCGCATCCCTTATGTCACTATCCAGGGACTCAGAGCATATGGCCACTCCCCTCCATACATAGGGCACCTCACCATTGGATGAGGGAAAACCTCCATAACTACTGTGGGCATACCTGTTCTTACCAGGACTTACTGCCCACAGAGAGGAAAGCAATAAGCCATTTATATACATGGCTATATTTACATAAAGTATTTTAAAGAATGACGCTATGTTGGCATTTTATCTTCTTCTTACTGTATGTAAATGTCCTGGAGGAATAGCCTGACCCATGCCTACATGTATGTAACACCCCTATCCCACCCCGGGGCAGGAGAAAGGTGTTTCTGGTTGTGAGGTGTAATTTACAGTCTCATAATCTTTGATAATCTCTATTCACTCTCTCTGACAGGGGTTAGACCGGTTCATTGAGTGTTAGCTCAGTGGGTTTTACCTTTCTCTTATCTCAGGGTCCTTTTCTCTGCGTGGGTTCAGGCCAAGGCTGTTAGGAGGAGTGCTAATGAAGTAAATACAGCACCAGGAACTTTCAATAGAACTTCTTTATCTTTCCATCATATTAGTACAGGTCCCTGCAGGCATCTCCCACTACCCTCATGGGTGGGACTGGGCTCAGGATCGGTTTCCCCCTCATTTGGGGAAAACTCCCAGTCCTTAGGAGGAGTCATCTTCACCCACTGATGGTAGGGATGAGCTCCACCTTTAACCCCTAAGGGGTCAGGCAGACCAGCACACTCCCTAAGGAGCAGAACAGAAATCCCTCTAATTTGAAGAAACCCACATCTTTATACAGTAGGAGGGGCAAAGCTATTCTGCCCCAGTAACTGGGCAGAATGAACTGTAGCAAGGCCCTCATCCTCTCATGTGGTCCCGCCAGCTCACAGGCCCAGACATGTGCCTGTAAGTTGCTACAATTTTGAGACATGAGGGGATGTGATCTCACCAGCTTGTGACATATTAACCCTACCACTGCCTGCTATTACTAGGATTTATATGCCAGGCTAGGGAAATATAGCAGGATGCTAAACCTATATCATATACCATCAACTGAATATCCATTGCTGGTTCTCAATGCTGAAAACAGTTTGGAATGTGTGAATGCATTTGACACTTGTGTACTATTTTTTCAATTTTGTGATATACAGCCGCGGCCCCTTTAATCCTCCTGCTTACCCGTAAAAATGCGGGGATGTTCTCCGTTTGTCACGGAGTTTCCCGCGCGTCAGCCGCAGTGACGCATAAGCGCTAATGGCGCTTAACATTGAAAGCGCCCACGGCGCCGAAAAATGGATGAAAAAACGCAGCATCTGCCTGTTTTTTTAAAAATCCCGTGGTGGCGGCCGCAGGAGGTTAAAGGCGGCCGCACTGTACTGTGTTGCCCGATTTTGTGTTATCTTTTCACATCTCTTTTGAGAGCCGTGCTATAGTGAAAGTCGCACTTGAGTAGTGCGATTACGCTGGTGGCAAAGGGAGGTGACGTCAGCAAGGATAAAGGCACAAAAGGCAAGATGGAGATGTGATTGGCTTGCCGCCAGTCACGTGATACGGCTGTAGCTGTGTATCACAAAATACTTTGGGGGCTATGCACTAAGCTCAATGGGTTTGCTTTCTAATGTTCAAAAAAAGCACGTACGTTAAAAAGTGAGGCCGTGGGACGCGATTCACTAAGGCCTTGGGCCCATTTTTTAACGTACGTGCTCAAAACACCCACAGCGTATGTGTTGCTTTTTTCCCCCCTGCTAGCGTTCTTAAACTTCACGTACGCTAGCTGATAGAAAAAAAAGCCACATGTAACATTTGCATGGAGATTTGCCATCTCCATGCAAGGTTGTTACAGGCGATCGTACACTAAATAAATACATTTGAATAATAGTGTACATGAGCAGGGGGTCTCCGAACAACATTGGTTTCAGGTCCGAGGACCCACTACTTCAGGAGATACACGCCCCGTTATGGGGTGCCGGTATCCCCTGCAGAATTTCAATGTCCCGGTCACCTGACGCGGACGCTTTAAAGTGCAGGGGATACCGGCACCCCAATCTCCTGAAGTAGGGGGTCCTCGGACCTGAAACCAATGCTGTTCAGCTCCGGAGACCCCCTGCTCATGTATACTATGAAACACATGTATATTAAAAAAAGATTTTTTGTTTTTTTTTGGATTGACAGATGAAGATAAAGAAGATCAAGAAATGGTGACATGAAGATAGAAGAAGGTGATTAAAGAAAGAAAAAAGAAGATTTGGGTACCTGATCCGGATATTCATGGCGGATGGCATCGGATGCTGTTGGAGGCCTTCAAGGTACGTGAGCTTCCTGTTACCCCAGGAGTCGGAGGGCCACCGCTTCTAAGGGTAAGTAATATATTGAATGTTTGTAAATGTCTTTTTTTTACAAGTTTCTTCATTGGATGTGTTTTTTGATTTTTTGGGGGAGGCACATTGACTGATAATATATTAATCTGTACCACTTTAGGGTACAGATGAATACATTATTATGACAATATTTTGGGGGCATTTGTGGCTTGGTATTGCTGTTGGTTTTTTTATTTAAATTTCTTATGTGGATGTGATTGTTTGTTTTTTTCCTGCTTAATGGTAATAAAATGTTTGCGATTGGTGTCCGTTTGTAGTTAATGTTGTATTATGTTAGCTAATGCGTTTTATGGTTATTTCAGATATTGTTTGAATTTATTTCTTTGTCTTTTAATGTTTACATTCATTAGTGTTGTAGTAATTCATGGGTTTGATTGGTTAGTGTTACTATTCATTTTGAGTTGGTTTAGGAATTAATTGGTTTAATTGGTTAATGGTTTAATTAATTCATTGTTGATGTTGTTACTGCTTGTATTCATTGGATTAGCTGGCTACTGTATTTATTTACTTTATTTAGGTATGCTAATGCAGTGTTTAATAATGGGCAAATAATCTATTATCCATATCTGGATAAAAGTTATTTTGCACATTATTGTACTGTATGTGTTAGGGGGGTGTATTTAGTTAGAAATAATGTTTAGTATTTTTGTAGGCACAACATTGGTACCGCAGGCCCACGGGGACCCCGGAACGGCCACGGGGTCAGCCGGGGACACCCGCGCGACTTCCGGCCTTCCTCGGGGAGCCCCGCGGGGTCAGCCAGGGACACCCGCCGGCCTGTTGTATGGGTGTTGCGCATGCAAACAAATTTCAAACTCCAGCTTTTTTTGCGTCTACCTTGAGCTGACGTGTTCTGTTGAACGCAACTTTCGCGTACGCTAAGGTTACGTAGCTTAGTGCATCCCGCTTAAGGGCAGAATTTAACGCAAACAGGGTAATGAACGAGCAAAGTTGGACGTAGAAAAATTTCCTGAAAAAGTCAGTTTTAGAGCGCAAAGTGCCTGTTTGTGTGGCTTAGTGCATCGTGTTCAGCGCAACATCACATTCTAAGAGCACTTTGCGCTCTAAAAACGACTTAACAGAGCTTAGTGCATGACCCCCTTTGTCTTCTGTGCTTTTGGACTCCACGTTGCTATGCAGTGCCATCAAGGATGGTGGTGGAGGATGTAGTACCGGCCGGTACTACCTTGGTGAATTCCTCCGCAAGACCCAGGGCCGTGAAATGCCTCTCAGATGCAGCCACATACACGGCAGCGCGGGCGCAGGCCTCGCGCATCTCCTGTCTTCTCTGCAGATATTGGCTGGAAGCATCTTGGGCTTGGGTCCAGCGCGGATCTGTATCCCAGATCACCATCCCAACTTGGGCGTGTGGGAGGCCCCGACCGGTACCTCGGAGATGGTCACACCCTCGTCGTCCATTGAAACGGAATCAGACGTGGCAGGTACCTCCCTCATGGAGCGGGTCGGCGTGGCTGGTACACCGAATACCTGGCAGTAGTCGGTCAGGCCTCCTCCGTGGACCTCCGGCTGGGCACTGGACAGCTCCGATGTCGCTCCGATGAGACAGCGGTTGACTCAGAACCCTGTAGGACAGCAGGTAAGTCCTTTGAGCCTCGATCCAGTCGGCAGGGTCGAAAGGGTGACTTCCTCCCCACCATACTCCTCGTAGAGAGTCTACCCCAGAGTCCCGACTCACCGCGCTAGGCTCCGCACAGGAACCGAGGCCCATCCTCAGTGTCTCAGGGTGAAATAACTCATACACTAGGTTCATATAATGAGTTTGTGCATTGCCCGAGGATTCTTGGGCAAACATGGATAGTTTCTGAACAAGAGCATATAGGTTCTTCAGCTCCTCCGTTGCCATAGTATTCGAGGGAAGCACTGGCCCCCTGGCTTTGGGCCAGAGGTAGCTTGGCATTGATCACATTTAGAGAGTAACCGAACTCGTGGCCAGGGCATTCGCATAAGGGTCAGACCCCATAATTCAAATAGTAATATCCTAGTTCAATCAGAGGAGCAGTACCACAAGGCATCTTCTATTTTAACCACTTTAGGGCCCTGATGACGTAAGAAGTGATCGTTCCGACGCGTTTCCATGATCAGGAAGTCCCGGAGGGCCCTTGGCCATGGAGGTGGCATGGCCCTCTGTAACTTAAAGGGTTAATCACAATCACAGTTGTGAATAGAGATTTGCTGATTTGTCACTGGAGTTCACTCATCATGTGATATTAGCAGATGGGAATTTCATGGAAAACTGAAAGCTTTGCAAGCAAATTTGCCATGCAATAAAATCAGTGTGTAAGGTCACGTGGTCCATTATATACTGCAATTTACTGTAATTTTTGCAAGATTCTGATCAAACTGTTAACATTTCACGATAATTTGGTGAAAATGTAAGGGCCTAAGTCAATTTTTGTGTATTCCCAAGCAATATGAACTTGAGCCAAAATGTTGCAAAAAGCATCAAATTTAAAAGAAATCTGCAAAAAAATTAAGCAATAAACATTGTGTAGCAAAAGGAGGTAAGTAAGGGAGGAGTTACTTGATGCACACACATTAATGGTACAGTTTGTATCAACGTCTGTGCTTTTAGGTATCAGAGTTGTTCCTTTTTTGCTACTCAAGCTGTCTGTCTGCGTGAGTGAAGAGAACAGCTCTATTTAAAAGTCTTTAAGCATATTAGATATTGGTCTTCTAAGACAGGGGGACGCAAACTTTTTTCCCTGCGCCCCCCTGCCGGCTGTTCCCTCACTCCCGCGCCCCCCCCAGCCCCAACTAACCCGTGCTCCGGCGTAATGACGTCACGTTGCCATAGCAACGTGACGTCACATGACCTCACAGCGTCATTTTGACGCCGCGTTGCCATGGCGACGCAGGGAGGAAACCGCCGGAGCCACGGTAAGTTAGGTTTACAGAGGCCCTGCAGCTCCCCCGGCACTTAATTTAAATGCCTTCGGGAAGCGCGCGGGGCCTCTGTAAACCCCGCGCCCCCCATTGGCAGTGTCGCGCCCCCCCTGGGGGTCGCGCCCCACAGTTTGCGCACCGCTGTTCTAAGAGAGTGTGACCCATGTTTAATATTTACTAAATTGAATGTACCATATGTCTTCCAGGGCTGGAAAGTGTGTAGTAAAATCCTACTGTATTTACAATGTGATGCCATCCTGTTAAAGTCCTGATGAAGATCTTTCCAGACTGTAACGTCGGTTTTCTGGCATTGCTATTTAAAAAAATACGTTTCTATACTGTTCCATTTTTTATAATGAATGTTGCCAGGTGTCCAGTATTGAACCGGACTGTCCTGTATTTTGGACACTGTCCAGTAAAAAAATAAAAGGTAATACTGAACATGTATGTGGCCGGTATTACCTCTCTGGACATAGTGACTTGACCGGCTTGGGGGTCTGCGGGATTTCCCCGAGCTGGGAGAGAGCAGGGCTGTTGCTAAGGGGCTGGGCAGCTTCCTCCCTCCTGATTGGCTGCTGCTGGGACATGAAGCCAATCAGAAGGAGGTGTCAGGAGCCTGGGGGTGGGGCCAAGAAGAGGAGGAAACAGCATGGAGGGGTGAAAGGGTGTGTGTATGTTTGTGTATGTGTCTCGAGCGTGTTGCCCCTTTCACCAGTATTTTTGGAGAAGCGATCTGGCAACCCTAGGTGGGCTTTGACATTATCATGATACTTTGTGTATTAGTCTGTATACACCTGTCTTTAGCACCCATCATTTTTATTCCTTTTTTTCCCCCAGTTTTTTAATTTTTGTATTTTTTGGCGCTTTTCTAATATATTTTTCTCAAGTGTGCAAGACGTTTTCTTTGATCAGAAAACAAGCTGCATACGCTAATCCCATGTATTATTATCGGAATCTTCACACCAAATAAATAATTGGCCCCGTTCCCCAAAGGGTTACATTTTTCTCTGAGGTTCTTAGACGCTATTATAAACAAAAAAGCCTGATGCCTCTCTGAGGCTAATGGTACATTTTCATTGAGATGATAAATGTAGTGCTCAGAAGAGGGTGACAGATGTACTCGCAGCTGAAATCTTTTATGTATGAGCCGTAGTATGTAGAGGTTAGGCAACTATAATAATTGGCTCATCTGCTTCTGTGTGCTTTAGATGAATTATCCCCACCAGCGTTAAAAAGAATGAAAAGCTGGCGTTTTAATTCCAAGGGGAGTGTTTAACCCTCTCCAGAGCCTGAGAGAGTTTCCACGCATTACAATATACTATACTGGTAAGAGAGAGATATTACAAGATGGAGATTTTCTTTCTGGGGAAAAAAAAAAATACTGTAGTTATTATTTGGACTTGTCTTATGTGTCATTTTGATTCATCACAGACCATCGTAAAAGCAATTTTATTAGTACACGCATTACCTCTATTTTTACTGCAGGGCAGCAAATTTAATACACTTAGGCCTGGGTGGTGCCGTAAAAAAAAATAATGTGTAAAAAAATTAAATACGTGCGTTTATTCTGCGAAAATAAGTAGGCATCCAGCAATAGTTGTAGCATGTGAAAAAATATACAGCCCCTTGAGTTCCAGACACGACCCAGCGCTGTTGGGAGGTAGAGAGGACACATTTGCTACAGACAGTTGGAGGGCTGATTAACTTTACTGTGGCGTATGGTTGTAAACTTAAAATACTTTGGCCAAATAATTGAACTAAACGACCCTTGCTTATGGGAAGATAAACAGATACGTATTTAACTATATTATTTGTCCATTTGGCTGTAGCTCTCCGCCCTTTTTGTATTTTGTTCTATACAAGAGGTCACAATCCTAGTAGCAATAGTTTTGACACAAATGTATATGATTTAGTGGATTTGGGTTCTGAGCTTACAGGGACTGTGTGTGCTTGTGCTTTATATACTGATATAACACGACAACTCAATCAGATATTAGTTGACTGGCTATGTGGGTGCTTGTATGCTTTAGTGTGTGAATTTGTTTCAGTTATGTTTAACTTGTTTGTCTTTTATCTGTGTGATCATATTTGTTGTGTGGGTATGTTCTGTACTGTGTATTGTAAGTGTGAGAGTGAAAGATGGGGGAATGGTGGGAGTGCAGTGACTGGGGTGACGAGTGTGAGGCCGTGTGAGAAGTACTGGTAGGCAGAGGAGCGGAGGAGCGGACGGAGTGTGAGGAGTGCTGGCGGGCAGAGGAGTGAGGGCCGCGGGAGCAGAGAGAGTGTGAGGAGTGGTGGTGAGTGGAGGAGTGGTGGGGAGGAGAGTAGAAAGGCTGACACCCTGGTGAGTGACGGAAGAAGCTAGGGGAGGAGGACGGAGGGGAGAGAAGAGGGGCAGGTCAGAGGGGCATGGGAGGACCGCTAATGGAGACAGGGTGCAGCAGCAACAGCCAGGGGAGACTATGTTACAGGCTCCCCAACCTGCACATTGCAGTGAAGCAGCTGAGAGGCAGCGCCTGCATAGTCTTACATTTTCAGACAATGAAAACATTAGTCTCACAATGGGTAGGGGTGATACAGTAGAGACTCTGTTCACTGGGTCCCCGGATCTACCAGCAAATATCAGATCTCAAATCTCAGAGAAGAATTTGTCAATCCAAATGTAAGCCTCTACGTGTTTTGCACGTGATCTTACTTCCTCAGGAGTAGACATCAGACGAAAACTCCCAACTTCCTGTTTCTCTCCCGCTGCTTCGATATAATGAACGTAGTCATATCACCATAACTTTGGTAAAACATAAGACATATTGCAAGTATGTATATATAGCCCAGTTCCCCCTCTGGGTATTTCCCTGGCTTCCCCTTTATCTCGCTGCAGCTAGAGAGTGTTGATGTGCAAGGAGGTTGTGCCGGGCGAGCGTATCGCCGGAGCTCAGTGGGAAGTGTGCACCAAATTGACTATGCGCACACATTCGCAGTGAGTTGCGCATGCGCAGATAGGTCCCTGGTGAAGCGGCCATAGAAAGGGAGTCGCGCATGCGCAGGCAGAGCTGAAAGGTGGCCATTAGCCACAAAGGGCTCCTCGGGGACTACAATTCCTAGAAGCCTCAGGGGCTGCTGCAACACATGGCCCACAGCAGCCAATAGGGCACCCAGAATCTCCTGCAAGGAGATAGATACAATTTGCATGCTTAAGACCACGCCAGTTGGAGCTGGGACAAGGAAGGGGTAGGTTATGTGTGCAGGTGTCTGTGGCACCTGCACTAGGCCAGATACCCCCTATTACTAGGTCAGATACCCCCAGCTAGGCCCCGACTCCCCCCAGCTTGTGGTTGCTGCAGGGACAGGCCATAGATAGGGACACTGCTCCTGTAGCATAATAGTGAGGGACACAGCCATGACACACTGCATCCTGGCATCCAGTGGTCTGAGACCAGATCACCACCTCCAGCAAAGGACACTCTTCATGGTGACACCGTCAAGGTGGCACACCACCCAACGTAGAGGCAGTGGCTTCGCGGGTTACAGCAATGGATCCGTGGATCCCATCATCAGATACAGCATCTGCGCGCCCCCGGGTGTAGACACACCCGGCAGGTAACCAACAAAGTGCACCAACTCACCTTTACACATTAGTGGGCAGCGCTGTACCACACATTGGGTGGGGGGGATTGACCTTGTGGACACAGAGTTGGTTGGGTGCCCAAGGACCCCTAGTACTTTGGGGACAAGGACTCCATTGAGAGGGGGGCAGAGTATTGGAAGGTACGGCCAAAGGAGGCCTGGTGGGTAGGCTGTAACTATATTAGTTGCATATAGTAAAACTGTTCTGCTTTACCAAGTGTGCATCCTTATTGTGTCCTGTGATGGGGTCATTCTACACCATAGAATCCTGCACAGGTGGAGACGCTACCGAGCATCGTTCCAGGATACACCCCAGGCTCCCAGCAGCGGAGGCTCAGGCCTCCTGTGAGCCACAGGTATTGCACCCTACACATACCGTAGCTACACATCTCCCAGGGGGTGGGGGGAAAGTACGCTACATATAAAAGAGTAAAACAGCACGCAGAAAAGGTCGTAACCTCCGGTAATCATGCACTTTGTTGTTTTCTAACCGGACGGCAAGTAGTGATTTTCTGTCTCATGTTAGAACTTTCTTAACCTGTCTCAACAACCTTCTTTTCATAGCCACGAATTACAAATGTATCTGCCATATGTACATCTAAACTGTATTAAATGTTCTTCTGTTGGCTCACTATCCTCATAGTCCTCAATAGTTGTGAATAAGGTAATCCTTGCTTAAGTGGCTTAGGATGATAATGAGTTGCATGCCCAGGCTATTCCTATCTGTAGGTTTGGTATATAAACTTGTATTCAGTTAAACAGTTGTGGTATCCTTAATGTAATATTTAAAACCAGAGACAGAAGATGAAACACAGACAGTGCTCAGTGCTACATCCAAAAACACTAATACACAGTACAGTGCCTAAATATATATATATAGAGATATCTTTTGAATAAAATGGTCTTTTAGTTTAACTCTTTGGCCAAAGTGTTGTAAGCCCTTGAGCCCCTCCAAAGCAGACCACGTCTCAAGGGTCCTAACACTAAAATAGATTCTTAATAACCTGTACATTACCAGGAAGAATGATTATAATAAATCTGTCAAAATTAGTTGCATAGTTCTAAGTCTGATTGAAGTTCTTATTAACCTGTATAATACCAGGAAAAGTACTCTGTATTAGATTTATCGCAATGAAACTGGATGCAAGTTCCCATGGGTGTGGAAGGTGCAAAGGAGTGAGCTTTAACCAATTAACTAACTATGCAACTAATTTTGCCAAATTCTTTGCCTCTGTGTTTACCAGGGAAGAATCAAGTTCAATAGTAGTGCTGCAGGAAGAAGCCACAACCTCCATATTAATGAACAATTGGTTAACTGAGGAAGAAGTTCATAAGCGACTTGAAAAAATTAAAGTAAATAAGGTACCTGGCCCTGATGGCATACATCCAAGAGTTCTCAAGGAGTTAAGCTCAGTAATAGCCAAAGCATTATATTTAATATTCAAGGACTCCATTTCCACAGGCTCAGTACCACAAGATTGGCGTAAAGCAAATGTGGTGCCTATATTTAAAAAGGGAGCTAGATCACAATTGGGAAATTACAGACCTGTAAACCTGACTTCAATAGTAGGGAAACTACTTGAAGGTTTAATACGGGATAATATTCAGGAATACCTAATGGAAAACAAAATTATTAGTAATAGTCAGCATGGATTTATGAAGGATAGATCTTGCCAAACTAACCGTATTTGTTTCTTTGAGGAGGTAAGTAGGAATTTAGACCAGGGTAATGCAGTTGATGTGGTCTACTTAGATTTTGCAAAGGCTTTTGATACGGTTTCACACAAGAGGTTGGTGTACAAAATAAAGAAAATAGGACTCGGTAATAATATATGCACCTGGATTGAAAACTGGTTAAAGGACAGACAACAGAGGGTTGTCATGAATGGAACTTTTTCAGGTTGGGCTAAAGTCGTGAGTGGAGTACCTCAGGGATTGGTACTGGGACCCCTGCTTTTTAACTTGTTTATTAATGACCTTGAGGTTGGGATCGAGAGCAAAGTCTCCATCTTTGCTGATGAGACTAAATTGTGTAAGGTAATAGAATCAGAGCAGGATGTAATTTCTCTTCAGAAGGACTTGGAGAGACTGGAAACGTGGGCAGGTAAATGGCAGATGGAGTTTAATACAGATAAATGTAAGGTTATGTATTTGGGATGCAAGAATAAAAAGGCAACTTACAAATTAAATGGAGATATATTGGGGAATCCTTGATGAAGAAGGATTTAGGAGTGCTTGTAGACAGCAGGCTTAGCAATAGTGCCCAATGTCATGCAGTAGCTGCAAAGGCAAACAAGATCTTATCTTGCATCAAACGGGCAATGGATGGAAGGGAAGTAAACATAATTATGCCCCTTTACAAAACCTTAGTAAGACCACACCTTGAATATGGAGTACAATTTTGGGCACCAATCCTAAGAAAAGACATTATGGAACTAGAGAGAGTGCAGAGAAGAGCCACCAAATTAATAAAGGGGATGGACAATCTAACTTATGAGGAGAGGCTAGCTAAATTAGATTTATTTACATTAGGAAAGAGGCGTCTAAGAGGGGATATGATAACTATATACAAATATATTCGGGGACAATACAAGGAGCTTTCAAAAGAACTATTCATCCCACGGGCAGTACAAAGGACTCGGGGCCATCCCTTAAGGTTGGAGGAAAGGAAATTTCACCAGCAACAAAGGAAAGGGTTCTTTACAGTAAGGGCAGTTAAAATGTGGAATTCATTACCCATGGAGACTGTGATGGCAGATACAATAGATTTGTTCAAAAAAAGGTTGGACATCTTTTTAGATGGGAAAGGTATACAGGGATATACCACATAAGTATACATGGGAAGGATGTTGATCCAGGGATTAATCCGATTGCCAATTCTTGGAGTCAGGAAGGAATTAATTTTTCCCCTTAATGGGGTTTTTTGTTTGCCTTCCTCTGGATCAATAAGTAAGAATAGGATAAAGTATCTGTTGTCTAAATTTAGCATAGGTTGAACTTGATGGACGTACGTCTTTTTTCAACCTCATCTACTATGTAACTATGTAACTATGTAACTATGTAAGCCATAGCATCAGACAACTGACATAAGATCTTAATTCTGTAATCACTAAATGAGGATCACCAACCCACACCTTTTATCGGCCGGTCTCACTACAATGTCAGTATTATGAATTAGATTGTGCAATGCATTATGTTAATCTCTGGTGATGTTAGATAAAGATGTAGTGTGTCACTATTAATGAGTTGTATAACTACAGATGCAGCGGCCGTTATTTGAACATTTCACGGAACGGTTTTCGTGAGCTCTGCTGTATTCCACGCGGCATTCACGCGTTATTCTTCCGTGAACGCTACAGTGAACGCCACCAATCACACCAGTCACAACTGTGTTTACCGTTGTTGAATTACCTGGTTTCTGATTTTTTTGGGTGCAGTTCTTCGCGTATCCGACAGATGGCAAAAATGAATTCCCTTTGCACTATTCAGTGGATAGTACTGTACTGTACTTACTGTGGTGTCAATTTGCAGGTGTTTAAAAACCAGATAAAAAACAAGTCTACAGTACCACAGTGATCCATTTTGAATCGACCTTGGTTGCTGAAGACGTTATCAAATTTAGGCGTTTCATAATAAAAAGCTCTAAAACACAATGCTGTGGGCTTTTTTCTACATTGTTATCCCTGCACAAATGCTGAATGGACAGCTTTTGGACTTTGGGGTCTTAGGTTGGAAAGAGGCTTTTCCTCCCAGCCTCGCAGATAGGGACTGGGGATATGAGTTAGCCCTTACAAAGGGATAGGCTGGTTTCTTTCTTTCTTTATTTCTTATATATATATTTCTATATATATATATGCAAAACAGAAAGTGAATCCCTGCGCTTCTCCCATAGGGATAGCAATCAATGGGGAATATATATATATATATGTATGGTGTAAATACCTATAAGAAAAAAGGAGACTTTTGGTATACATCCTTTGATCAAATAATGCCAAGCCTGCTAACCACGTCAAGGTAAGTCTCTTTAGCAGGTCCCTACGCTAATATATATATATATATATATGTGTTTATATATATGTGTGTGTGTGTGTGTGTATATATATATATATATATGTATATGTATATATACCATATATATTTTAAGTTATGGTGGGTAAAAAATGCGACAGAAAACCTCCACCGTTAGCATATAGCCAATATAGAATATCACTTGTGAGCACATTCACATGTCTTAGACAGGTCTGCAACCCTGCCTTTCAACCATTATCACCTCGCATACAGTGCTCCCACTGCAGCAAGGGATTCTGGGAAATGACATGCAAATGAGCATCCATTCACGTGGAGCCCATTTAAGCTGATATATATATATATATATATATAAAGCAGAAAATAGCCGTGTTAGTCCAGTTGCGATAGTGCAGAACTCATTTCTTCTGCACTATATATATATATATATATATATATATATATATATATATATATATAATCAAAAAATAAATAGATGATACCGTTCTGTGGCTAACGAAATGCTTTTATTTGTGCGAGCTTTCGAGATACACTGATCTCTTCTTCCGGCGATGTTACAATGAATGAAGCAAGGATAGCTTGAAAACAGTGTCTCTTGGAATGTTATCTGTGCTTCTCCTTCCCCCGGTGTGGATGTGTTATATGGCTAGAGGTGTCAAAGGGTAACTGAAAGCAAGTGAAGAAAGAGTGTGTATGTGTATCAGTGTGAATAAAAATGAATGGAGAGCCCACAGTATAAACAGTGCTCTACACAAGGTGTGTGTGTGTAGAGCACTGTTTATACTGTGGGCTATCCATTCATTTTTATTCACACTGATACACATACACACTCTTTCTTCACTTGCTTTCAGTTACCCTTTGACACCTCTAGCCATATAACACATCCACACCGGGGGAAGGAGAAGCACAGATAACATTCCAAGAGACACTGTTTTCAAGCTATCCTTGCTTCATTCATTGTAACATCGCCGGAAGAAGAGATCAGTGTATCTCGAAAGCTCGCACAAATAAAAGCATTTCGTTAGCCACAGAACGGTATCATCTATTTATTTTTTGATTATTGAAGCTCGGCTAACACGGTACTGATACCTCTACATGTATATATATATATATATATATATATATATATATATAGCCTTAAACTGTATCACTTAAAGTCACAGGTTGAAAAAGTCACTGTTTCGTTTTTCCAAAACTGTCTCCCTGGGTCGTACCTCTCCACGTCTCGTACATACACCAAATCCTTTTTCTACACCCATGACCACTAGCCCTAGATATAATGACTGCCATTGCTATTAGAGCTAAGTCAGCATACTTACTCAGCAATAGGGAGAGGTAACAGAGCCCCCCAATCCACTTATATACAGGACAAACAGCCCTTCAGTCTAAAGGGTTAATGTAATAATATACACCAAACGGACACTAAATATCCCATTTACTGAGTGTTACTCTGCTCTATCAACAACAATCAACGAATACCAAGAGAACGACACATATTTACTAATACAGATGAGTATATCTATACTTCGGTTCACTGATCTCAAGAGACCCTGAGCCAAACGTGCTCACTTTAATCACTAGCAATAGGCTAAATAATTGAGCTCTGGCTGAGCGAAGCCTACCGCTATTGCTTAGACGTAATACCTGGTTATTACAACCAACGCCTTGACTAATTAATTAGCTCAATGTTTATTAATGCTGTATTTATTTTAACCATGCCTTATAAAATTATGAGTTTTTCTACCGACTAATATTTCATTTTTGGTAGTGTGCACCACACAGGGATTTCTTTATTCTATGTACACCCTAGTACCTTAGTTTATATCCTCTATATCCTAGGTAGAACCCACCTTCTCATACAGCCTCTGAAAGCCGAGCAAGGTTTCTCTCTAGCTGTCTCAGTATTTACAGCAGTACAGATAATTTATCCCTGCATAGGAACCCATTTTTTGTAACCCATTTTTGGGCCATTTTTACATGCCCCTAATGAAGTCACGTTCATGATAAAGCACGGGGCCCAGGTACACCAGAGGCCCGTGTGATGTAACATGGTTTTCCTTGCACAAACCAATCACATGGCTGCAAATCCCACAAGTCTGGTGGCACTCGGGAAAAGGTTAAGTGATTACGCTATGCAAAATTCCTCTCAATATCTATAGTTAAATGGCCAGCAGTAACCCTGGCTTATAACTATGTTTCCCATAGAACTGTTATCAGGATCATTATCTGTCCAATTAAGTTGTCTGATGTCTCCAACTAATGGTTTTGTAGGAACAGTGGTTCAGTCTTTCTTGTGGGATTTTACACCCAGGCTCTTCCTATGAGGCAAGTGTAATTTCCCCTCTGGGATAGCTAAATGTGTTTTTTTTTTTTAAATTCTTATTTGTATGGATTCTCCCATAGGACTCAGTCCTCATTAGAAAGAGTAGTTTCCACTAACTATCCGATAGGCAACAGACAATTGTGATAAAGAATCCAAAAATGCCCATTCCCCATATTGGGTTTTACTTAAAACCCGTTAATCCCATGAGTTTAACTTATTTTCCCCTTATATTAGTTTTCTAAATAGAAAGTAAACATGTAAAAGTCCTACCTGCTGATTTTGGGGCCTATTAAACCAAGGAGTTATGACAAAACTATATTATTTCAAATATTAATTTATTTATTGACTCATTTGAATAGTAAGATTCAGAATTATATTTAAAAAAGGAAAGTCTCAATTAAAGGCACTTGCCAGTGAATTCTACAAAAAATCCACCAGGTGGCAGTATACACCGGGATATTGTATATTAAATAATTCTGAAATTTGGATTCAGGCACAATACTGTAGTTTTCTGAAAGGGTTAGATATCAGCTATTGGGTAGTGTGTCTAGACAACTTTTTTTTTCTTTTTCCCCCATGCTGCTTTGTGAAACGTTAAATAAAAAAAATAAAACGTTAATATAGCTGATTTCATTGCAGATCTTTTTGTCAGATACATTTAAGCCACCTCAGATTCTAAATATAATTTTCCACAGGTACATATTGTACTGTGCGAAATGCAACTGTAATTAGCCCACTATAATATATGATATTTATGGAAAGAACTAACGTTTTAGTACTTTAATAGTTTTTTTTTAAACGGGTATAGGGGTCTTTTGGGCTAGGTTCACTAAATGTCGATATGTCTGGGTTAAAATGTGGTGTTATTAAGAAATTGCAGGAAAAAAGGGGATCCAACGCTCTACGTTTTTGATTATAATGCTAATTTATTTGTGAAACACAACGTTTCAACCTAAATAGTTCTTTCTCAAGCCTAGTCACTTGAGACTCCATCGGTTCCTGCTGGGAGTAAGGGGTGGACTCTCACCACTCCACTGACTTGCTGGATCCCTGGGACTCACTGATCGGGATGCTGGTTCGTCGACCAGGCCGCTAGGGACCGTCACTCATGGGACGCTCCTCCGCCACCGTTGCTGTCATTGGGATTGGGCTGTGCCGCCGTTCGATGTCACAGGTAACACTGTTATCTTTAGTGGGATTTGTAGGGGTACACGATGGCTGGCGAAGCACAACAGACACCCGACCGCTGCTCTGGCTCGATGAGGGTAGACAAATCCTTGGGGGATAGGCACCAGGACATTGCACCATTGTCTACGGCAATCAGCAGGCAGCTTTCCAGCTCCTGTGCCATGACCGACTGTGGCTCCTCCTCACCCCAGGAAGTCACCTACCCAGTAGCTCATAGTAAATAGATTCCGGCTCTCGGACCGTCTCTGGCGCCATCTCTGGTACCGGGTCTGGAACCATCTTGTGAATCATCTTGATCGGGGTACATGGACGCCCTGGAGCGTCCACTGAGGCACACGGGCCCTCAGGAACCTCCATAACTGAGGTAGTGGTTGTATCATCATCGACCGCCCAAGTCTTGGGGTTAGTCGCGTCTTTGGTAGAAAAGGCAGTATGCTTCAACAGTGTCGGCTTTAAGTAGTTTGCTCCGCACTGTGGACACATGGCGGCCCAGGCAAGATCCCAGCCAGAGAAATCACACTTGGGGCAAAAGCACTTAAAGTATCATGTCCCTTCTACCTTTACTACAAGGAGGCCTCCAGGCAGACGGTAGTGGGAGAAATCACAGCTTGCCATCTTTGGTTCAGACGAATTGCGTTGAGGTAGTGTAACAGGGGAGTTATCCCTGTTCAGGTAATGTGCCTCTAATCCAGCAGTGTGGTGGTTAACTGCTGGTAGTCAATTAACAAACACCACCTGCCTGATTAGATTGCTTAGAAAAGCCTGTCTTTTGAGACAGGAAGAGAGACTCCTTAGCTCACACCTGAGCTGAACTTGGAGACAGAGCAGAGATTGTCCTTGACTCTCACAACTTGTGAGACTGACATGGGGACACTTGTCTTGAGCCCTGCCAGAAGAAACAGCAGTGCTGCTTTCAAGACAAAGGGGACAAGATTCTAACCTGGAGCCTGATATTTCCTGTGCACACAAGGGTGCGGTTCCAAGAGAGCAGAGAAGCTTCCCCTACAGCAGCCCAGCTAACAGATAAGACTTTCATTTACAAGACTTTTTATATCTGTTCATTTCATGCTATATGTTTGGGGCTGGGAGACATGCTTATCTAAAGGGAGTGGTGGATTGCATAGTATTTCACTAGAAATACTCCCAAGTGAATAGAAGCTTTGTTTACCCCTTGTTTGGATGGTTTCCTGATATTAAGGAAACAGGCGCAATAAAAGCCTTTTTTCATTTCACCATAACCAGTCTCCTTTGCATACCTCTGTGAGCGTCCGCCTACATATGGTGTCCGAAGTGGGACGAGAGGTGGTCTTTGAAGTTAGAAAGGACCGGAGATTTTTTCTGCGAATTTTTTTTTATGCTTTTTGCCTACAAACAGTCTGAGCAACATAAACAAAGATCTCATGCAGCAGAGACAGAGTTTACAGTGATACACACCCATGCAGAAAACTTACACTGCACTGAAACTTACAAAACCACAGATGGACTCTTTTCCCCAATCCCAAGAGGAGAGAGAGAGAGACTGCTGAAGCAGGTAAACCTTATTTGCCTATCACAATAAAGTGCAATATGGTCATTGAAATAGGGGGTTTGCCTTCCAGCCATGGTCAGGGTTCAAGAAGTGAGTTAGCCCTTAAAGGGTTTGTTGTTTTCAAACGTTTAGCTGAAGCAGTGAATACAGATGTGACCCATGAGCGGTACTGATTCTGCAAGTAAAGGCTGCCACACCGCATAGGACTACCAGTTGTGAATGGAGTATATGCAGAAAAATGTGCTGAGGGTAAAATTGCCTACTAGAAAAAAGGAATTGCTGAACTGTGTAAAAGGTATCCCAACGTGTGAAGAGTGAATGTCATAATACCCAAAGTTGAGACTGAACTCATATTATTTGGCTGAAGCAGAGAGATTGTACCTAGCAAGTAAATGGTGTTAAGCAAACAGAAGTTTTTACCTATCAACTACACATCCAGCATACCTAATGAGAGATTATACTAGCAAGTAAATGTTGTAAAGCAAATAGAAGTTTTAACCTAGCAACTGCACATCCAGTATACCTGATGAGAGAAAATGCGTGCACAGTACTGCTGATATTGTAAAACTTACCCAAGAAAGAAAACGTCTACAGGTATGCCTGTGAGAGCTACGACCTCTACAAGCAAAATATGCCCACCTGTAGGACTACCACAATTGGGGGTTCTAGCAAATACAGTGGCAACAGCTGCAATAGCGCCTCCTGAGCTCAGGAAGAAAATTACACCCGATAGCCCCAAATTGGAGGAAAAGATGCTGCGTTCCTGTAATGAACCCTACCCCACCGAAGAGTGGCCCTTCCAGTCCAATAAGGAGGAAGACATCTCTTACGGGGAACCCGAACCGAGTCACACCCACAAAACACCCCAAGAATGGTGGGGGTGCCTGAACTCGGCACGAACCGAAAAGACCGCTCCCTATGATGACAAATATGATCAGCAGGAGAAAGAGCGGGAGCAGTGGATCACCCAATATTTCCGTCAGCTATTACAGTTGCAAGAAAAGCCGGGTGGATCCAGTGACGCTGCTAAAATTTCAAATGAAGATGGAGACCCCAGTATCCCTGAGGGGACGGTGTCATCCAAAACAAAAAGGCGAAAAAAGAAAAAGAAAAGCGGTTCTTCATGTACCGTGGAAGGAACAGACACATCCGCAGATCCTGTGGAGAAAAAGGGGGACCGAGAAGCCCTGCAGCCTAGAGAAAATGGAGAATTCGTCCCGCGGATAACCGAATATCCAGAGGGCCTAAGGCAGAAGTCGTGTACCCCAAAGATGTGTCTGTCCGGTGCCAACAGTGAGGAACCCTCAACCAGTCATCCCAGGGAAGCGGAGCCGGAACCAGTGAGTGACGGTCCCTTGACCAGCCCTGAAGACGCCCTGAAAATTGCCAGGCGTGACTGTGATCTACTTCGGGAACAATTGAAACTTGAGAGAGAAGATAATGCTGAGTTACAGAAGACGGTGCTCGCAATGTACTCTGAATCTGTAACAGAATTGGACGATCTCAAGACTGAGCTAGATACTGCAAACGCTACTATTTCCGCCATGGATGAAAAGCAAAGCCAATCTGATAAAATGATGACTAAGCTGAAGCGGAAGTATGAGGAGGCACTGAAGCAGATGACATTCTTCCACCAAGAGGTTCACACTCTTCGCATAGAGCTGAATGCCTCACAACAGGCGGTCAACAGTGTCCAGACAGAGGTGGACGTATCTCAGAAAGAGGTTCAGACACTCCGCAGAGCACTGGATGCCTCACATCATGAGACCAACAGCTGCCGCACAGACCTGGAAGTTCCAGAAAGGAACTCCACAGTCTCACTGAGGAGCTGAACATTTCTAAAGAAACGATTGTCAATCTTAATACAGATCTCCAAGTCTCTCAGAAGGAGCTTCAGACCCTCAACCTAGAGAAGGAAGTCTCACGCCTGGAGACTGTCATTCTCAAAGCAGATGTGCATAAATGGAAGGAGTACTGCATGGAGGAGACTGAAAAAGGATAACATTTAAGATTAAAAAGAAAAAACTTAAAACTCAAAGAAGAACATTTTCATTTGACAGACGACGTCAAGAAAAAGAATGAAAAGCTGCACGAGCTTAAAGAAATAAATAGACTTTTGGAAGGTGAGAAGTTTGAAGCAGAGCACCGACTGCAGAACAAACTGCAAGGTCTGCGTACGCACCTCGAGGAGAAGCAGCGAACTCTGCAGGAAGACAATCTGCAGGCTGTTAAAGAAATTCAAGTGCTGCAGGAACGTCTGATGACCCAGTATGTCCCCGCAAAGCAGCATGAGAAACTGAAGGCTACCTTGAGCGTCACCAAAGCATCGCTAGAGGCCAAGCTTAGAACCCAGGTGACCCGGCACAAAAGGGAGCACAAGAAGGTCCAGAAACTAAAACAAGTAACTGTGGCCCGAGCAAAGAAATTCACAGTGCTTCACAATGCAATAAAAATGTGGAAGCAAGCTCAGAGAAAGCAAAGTGTGCAGATAAATTCCCTGAGAAGAGACTTGCAAGACGCACTCAAAAAACAGGGATCTCTTGCGGATGAGATTGAACCACCTAAACAAGCACTAGCAAAACCTTCAGCCACCCAACAGGCAACAAAAGAAGGTACACGTGCTGAATCAAAACCAGAAGAATCCTTAGCTGATAAAGCTGAAAAGATGGGACATTCTCTGGAGGTGGGTGTGGAATTGCAACTTAATCCCAAAGAGGCTGAACTAGCAACCCCATTGAGTGGGAAAAGGGCAGAGAGACAGCTTCAAGAGCAGAAAACTCAAAGGGCTATTTTTAAACGCTCTGTAACTGCTGCTATACAGTCTGCCTCCAATAAGACAAGCACCCGATGCGAGGGAAATCTCATGACCGCGCACGTAGCAAAAAGACTGTACTTAGAAAAAGTCCTCCTCGAGCGACTGAGGAGTGCTGATCTCAAGCACCTTCGGGAGGAGAATCGAATGTACTGGAGAAAGGGCTCCGATCCCAGCGGGACTGAGGGTTCTCTTCCTCCATCCACTCTCATTCAAGTCACAGAGATATCTAGAATGAGAGTGGAAGGATGGGCTTTGGCCGTGGCAAGCCCGAGCTTACCACAAACAGGGGCGGTATGTAACAGGGGTGTTATCCCTGTTCAGGTAATGTGCCGCTAATCCAGCAGTGTGGTGGTTAACTGCTGGTAGTCAATTAACAAACACCACCTGCCTGATTAGATTGCTTTAGAAAAGCCTGTCTTTTGAGACAGGAAGAGAGACTCCTTAGCTCACACCTGAGCTGAACTTGGAGACAGAGCAGAGATTGTCCTTGACTCTCACAACTTGTGAGACTGACATGGGGACACTTGTCTTGAGCCCTGCAAGAAGAAACAGCAGAGCTGCTTTCAAGACAAAGGGGACAAGATTCTAACCTGGAGCCTGATATTTCCTGTGCACACAAGGGTGCGGTTCCAAGAGAGCAGAGAATCTTCCCCTACAGCAGCCCAGCTAACAGATAAGACTTTCATTTACAAGACTTTTTATATCTGTTCATTTCATGCTATATGTTTAGGGCTAGGAGACATGCTTATCTAAAGGGAGTGGTGGCTTGCATAGTATTCCCCTTGAAATACTCCCAAGTGAATAGAAGCTTTGTTTACCCCTTGTTTGGATGGTTTCCTGATATTAAGGAAACAGGCACAATAAAAGCCTTATTTCATTTCACCATAACCAGTCTCCCTTGCATACCTCTGTGAGCGTCCGCCTACAGGTAGGATAACGGGTAAGATAGCTCTTCTCTCTATGCATGCTCCGAAGAACTGAGGGTGCGGCTGGCAACATCCAGCTCCTCCCTTAGTTAAGAAAGTCTTTCGGCATTGGCTGTCACAGTGCCTCCTCCCTCTGGTGGAGATTACAGTAGGGGCATACTGAGACATGGCGTGACTCTGGTTCCTCTCTGAGCCAGTCACATTATAGACACACAGAACCTTGCAACAATTTGACATGCAACCTTTTTGCAGGCAGCACACGCGGTCTCCAGTCTTGGCGGGAGACGCCATCTGGAGTAGCAAACTTCACGTTGTGTGTTCTTGAACAGAAGAACCACCATTTTAAATTCACTTATACAGGACCACTTGGCCCACATGATTCCGGCTAGAATCCGTTCTCTGTAGTTCCTTACAGCACATGGTTTTACAGTCTACCAAGCGTAGGTGTACCCCAGACTAGCAAAGCTCCTTCTGATACACTGCACTCGGTCACAGTCCATTATAAGCACTCTGTGGTTTACTGTGTGTCGACGGCTAGTGATCCTGTGGTGGTTCTTCAAGCAGAGATGTATAGACACCTGAATATAGCAGGCAGTCCCCCTAAGACACCACCCCATCAGTACCTTACACACCACCCTGTCTGGCCCTGACACCCTAGTCTCCTTCAGGTGATCCTGGCCCCTGGCAGATAGATTCCCTCCAGACGTCCTATGCATCAGGCCGCAGAGTGAGTTCGAACAGCAATAGCGTCCTTATCACACACAGCTCGCCCTGTGGATCAGCGTATGCTGCAGTTCACTTGACACTTCATATAGCCCCCTTCTCTTTATAGTACTCATTCTAGAAGCGTATCTTTAAACTTCCAGCTTTGTGTCGCTGAACGCCTGTCCTGTTGCTGCAGATCTCAGCGGCGCTTCCAAATGCAATGGTGTTTCCCCCAACCCTTGGAGATTCCCCTGTTATCAGGACCGACATGTCAGACAAGGGCAGAATAGTAGCCAGACATAGCATGGCTACACATTAATCAAATAGAGTCCATAAGGGATTCTGAATCACAGAAATCCAACTTCAGTGTACCACTCCCCAGCCATTGAGAACTACACACTAACACTGAGAATTGCGGCAAATTGATGCTGGTTCATCATTGCCACTAACACGTTAGGTAGACATGGTATCCTTTTAATTAGATTTTTAAGCCTGAATCTGATGATGTTATTACAGTATCATGCACAGTGTGTTTAGCTGACATTATTCTTCACATTTAGACATTATGGGTTGCCAGCATGTACCAGCATGTGGTACAATACTCAGTTGCAGTTACTCAGCTGAAGCTCTCACTCACAGTCGTGTCATACTACGTGCATACAGTATATTCTATCACTGTTATTTATAGGTGTCACGGGAGAACTTGTAACACTTTTATACCGGTATCATTAACTAGGCAAAACAGGAATACAATGTAGTTTATTCGGGTAAACCCGCGTACACACAATGAATACACAAAATGCAGGTGAAAAACACACTTACTGGGGCTCTGGGGTAAAAACTAGGCTACAGTAGGTGCAGGGCGCCTGCTTCGGAAGGCTTACCCTGACCGGGATATCCACCCGGGCTTCCTGGTTCTCTTTTTGGCTAGAAGCTCTAGCCGCGACCGCTACGTTCTAAACCGAGAACTTGGACCTTGCGTCTAACTTGGCCTCAGCTAGGCAGGCTTTCATAGTTCCAAAAATGAAGCTGGTTGCTCTGCTATTTATAACAGAGCAACTTTGAAAAGCCGCCTTTGCATCACCGGCCCAAGACAAAGGATCGCCTGGTTCTCTGAATGGAGCTTCTCCTTACATACCTTCCGCTGTTCTATGTTCAGCATGGAAGTAGGAGGAGCGACCAATCAGAGTGTGGGAATTCATCCCCGCCAGCCAAAAGGAATAGGGGCTCGTCCTTTGGCTGACGTCAGAGGTGGGGGCGTGCCAAGCCGGCTCGGGATGCCCCGTGGGCGGGACATATGAATTGACCAATGGGAAACATGCCAACATTCTGCTGCTTCCCCTAGTCTATAAGTGACCACTGCTGGTTTCTTGTCAGCTTTTGTTTTCTAAATAAATATTCCAAGTGCATAGAAAGCTTGCCAGACAGAGATATATATATGAATATTTTTATTTATATATTGTAGTGCCCACAAAGTACTCAGAGATTGACAAAAGATACAATACAATACAGGAAATTATAATACAATACGTGCAAACAAAATCAGACAATAGGAAAGGAAATCCCTGTCCCAGAGAGCTTTCAATCTAAGTGGTATTTTGGGATACTTATGTAACCATGCTGTAAAATGGTTGCAGTCATCTCTCCTGCTGACAGCAAGGCCTGGTAAGTTATGGGCATGCCAGCAGTAATCATGGAGGTTTGCCCTCACACCCTGGTGAGGTGCCCTATGTATGGATGGGAGTGGTCACAGGTTCTGACTCCATGGTTAGTGATGTCAGAGTTGTGTCAGCCCCAAAGGATACATAAGGCACAGCACTGTGTCAAAAGTTAGTGTGTGGCTGGAGGAGGAGTAAGAGAAGGAGCAGTTCCAGAGTTATGTTATAGTAGCTGAATGAGGAGACTGTGTCCAGGGACCTGGCACAGAATAAGATATCCCTGCGGGGATAGGGAATCCCTATTATCAGGAGAACATTACCTTTCAAAGGGAAGTGCGGTGAACGATGGAGGGCTGATTTCACCCCATTGTGGAGGGCAGTCTTGCCCACCGTGCAATAAAGATGTTCCTGAATAACAACACTCTCGTGTGCAAGTCTGAAGTTATTGCACAGGGAGGGGCACCACAGAGGAGTTCCTCACCAGGACCATCCACAAGCTCAGGCTGGGATCCTGATGAGGTGGAGGCGCTGCACTGGATATAGGTAGGACTCTGCACACTACCTCAGCTGCCTGTCTGGATGGGTCATCCCCATACACCATCATGCGGGAGACTCAGGAGTCCTGTAGCCAACAGGTGCACCACCAGACACACTCACACTGTAATGGGGACTGGTTAGACCACAGGGGCCAATATGAGATTGGGTGGGTCAGGTCAGTTCACAAAACCCGTTATATTTGGAGGCGCTGCTGAGATGCCAGACCTGTCAACAGGACAGGCTTTTAGCTAGGTCACTTGGAAACAGGGAGAAGTGTCTGCTGCCACTTTGTGCTGCGTTGGGACGGTGCCTAGGGGTAGTCAGGGGGCTGATGGCGTATTGTCAGTTCGCAGAGACGACCTAGGGACTGGAAAGGAGTGAGGGGTTTGGAGCCGGGCTATAGCTGACCGAGTCACCTTGAGGTAGTGCTAGTTGGTAGGATGCCTAAAGGGATAGCCTGTCAACGAGGTCAGGAATCCTGGAGAGGGTCTGCGCTAGGCTAACCAAGACAGGTAGACGCCCAAGTACTGCATGGAAGAGCCAGAGTACTCTAGCCCATTCCAGATCACTCACCGTAGGGAGCACAGACTGGGAGGAAGGAGTTACAGCAGACACTGAGAGTGTGAACCTAGCCTGAGGTAGTGCAACATGAGTCCAGCCTACATTAGGTACATGTGGTGGTGCATCAGGGCAAATCTTTATTGTACCGGTGTGGTGGCTGCCCCGCAGAACGGAGCCCCATGTACAATACTATTAAGTACAGTGAGAGAATGTCGACCCCAAGAGTGGAGGATCCGCGCGGTGCGGATAGTCCAAATTGGCGATCAAAGGCTGATGGGGAAAGCACACGTGGCGTCCGCCCCACTGAAGAGCAAACTGTTACAGACATGTCCCTTACAAGCCTGCTCTGGAGTGGAGCGAAAGCTGTGGCCGCCCCGTTTTGGTCCTGCCTAGGACACCGAGGTGCCACCCTGGAGGAATGTGTTGAGGACATTGTGGTAACTGGGTAACAACACAGTGAGAGTGAGTGTCAGTGGACTTGCAACCAGATGAACGCTACCTCATTTACGGATCAGACTGACAGTGCTACCCAAAATGGCGGCTCCCGCTTCCCTGGGAGACCGCGTGGGACAGTTGCAGAAAATTCTGCTAGTTTAGGACTTACAGAGAATTGGCCGGGAGCAGCGCGAACAGGAGAGCCCCGCCCTGATGGGGGGTATGGCGCGAAAGCTGTGGCCGCGCCTACAAGGACAGTAACTCACTCAGCTCCAGTGCTGAGTCAACCGACGAGTTTATGGGATCCTCCCCTGATTTCCACCAGGGGGAGTGGCTTCCCACTATGGCCTGTGGGCATGCAACCATTGGGCCCAGGGACTGAATTACAGACGGCGCAACTACCTGCAGTAGTTCCCGCCGCGGAGGTAACGTGCAAAAAGGAGGGATATTTTGCACGCAAGGCAGCTGCAAGAAAAAGACTGGAGTTGGCGGCAAAAGAAGAGCCCCACCCTGTTGGGGACAAGGGCGCGAAAACGCTGACCGCACCCACTAGGACTGAGAAGGGCGCAGCCTTAATTAAAGGACATCCTATTCCCTTGTGGGACCCGCCCATAATTGCAACCATTGGGCGCGGGTTTCAACTGTGTCAGAGCAAGGAGGAGCCGAACCAGGGAGTGGCTGGCCCTGCAACTTCTATTAGTCAGTCGCGAGGAACCAGCTTCCAGGACAGACCGGTGCAACGAGTGGCTCCCACTAAAAGCATGGCCTGTTCCGCGACGGTGACTACTATGGTGTCCACACAGCCTTACGCGGTGCCCGGCGGGGTACTGGTGGTCAGGGTGGCCAACACAGAGACTGAGGTAGGGCTCTGCCTACAATGCAGGCTGCCCGGAGGTACTGTGAACACAGAAGCGCGCTGTCCACAATGTGGAACCCAATACCTGTGGCCAATGCCTACGTTTGTGCCCATACAATTTAATGACCCCCCGGGGGATACGGCTAGGCTGTCCGCCGAGTCCCCTGGTGCACTGTGGCTTAACAGTGCAGGTCCCGGAGAACGGGGATCGGAGCCGATCAAATCGGCTGTGTCTGGAGTGAACGAACCGGTCGGTCAGTACGCGGACCGAGAACACAGGAGGCGGTCGCCCCGGTCGTTGACCCCTAAGCCGGGGAAAGGAGACTCCTCCGATGAGGATCTCCGCGAGCTATCGGAGATCAAGGCGGCCTCCGGTAAGGAGAAGGGGAGAATGACACCACTCGCTGTGAGTAGCGAAAGAGAGAGTCGGGCGTCAACCGCAGATCGGAGGGTCGAGAGGCGGAGTCCTTCCGTCCCCGGGATCGGCGGATCCAGCGGCAATGGGCGAGACACGCCTAACACCCTGCGGAGTGGTAAGAACGGCCCTTGTACTTACCTAGCTCCGGTCCCGGGCGTAGCGGAGGAGAGGCCGTGCCATGCCCGGACAGCACGTGCGGAGGCGGCGGAAGAGCTTCCGGATGTCATAGTGGAGGACGAGAACCCGCATGGGGGTCCCACCCAAGATGGCGGCACATCTGGATCCGGTGAGGACGTCACGTCCGGCAGATACAGCGGAGCGGTCGGAAGAGAGGAAGCAACGCTTCGGCGATCGGGTGATGGTTCCCGATCACCACAGAGAACCAGGAGCGGGCCAGCTGAGCAGCAGACTGCAGAGGGTGAGGCCTCATCTCTAGAACAGTCCACTGACAGCTGGGAACGGGTCGTAGCCCAGTGGCGGCCTATCGCTTTCCCCTACGCCCAACCCCACGCCCTAGATAACGCCCCTGCCCCGATCACTTGTCCCCGGGGGTCCCCGCCTAGTCTGGAGCTGGTGGACGTGCCTTTGGGGGTGGAGGAACGGACTGGGGAGAGACTAAGCAGTTGCGCTTCAGAGGGTATTTCCAGGGGTGGAGGGCAATTAGGTAAAGCAGCGGTGGATCGGTGGGTGCCCCACGTACCCGAGAAATCTGAAGGGAAGGCCCCAGGATCATCTCGGTGGTCCAAACCGCGATCTGAGAGGACATCGGGGGTATTTTCATGGGGGGATGCGGAGGAAGGTGACTCTGTAGACTCGGACAGATTTAAGGAAACCCGGTGGTGGGCTCCCTTATTTGAGGGCTATGTGGCTTGGATGGACCGCACGCGGTTCCTCATCCGCAGGGAAGACGTGGTCGATTACTGGTGGGCCGAGGGGGAATTTACACCTGTGCAGAGGGATAGGAAACTACAGGAGAGGTGGTTCAAGATTGAGCGCAGGGAAATAGAGCCCATGGGACCTGATATTATATCAGACCCCGTAGACCCCGATGAACCCCTATCATGGGTGCTGCCTGGGCGAGCAGGGAATGCAGAGCTGACCAGGATAAGCAGGGCTGAGAGGGCCATTGTCGCCAAGTACAAGGCGTCCCATGGGTTGGAGTACCCGTATGTCCCAGAACCCCTCATGGAGGAAATTGAGGAGAATAGGGATAGGTGGTTAAGGGAAATGATAGAAAAGTACATGAAGGGAGTGCAATCGTTGGGGAAAAGGCTGAGGACCGAATAGAGCACCTGATGAGGGTTTGGAGTATTGGGCGGAATATCCACAAGCACAGGGTGACCTATAGGCCTGAGAGGGGATTGCCACGCCACTATCATGTCACTGTGCTAGACATGGGTGGTCGGGAAGTCAGAAAGCCTGACCCTAGTCACTACTTTTAGGAGGTACAGGACATATATTGTTGTGCGAGCTTGCGGCTGCTGGACGGGGCGGGTTTGGCGCAATAATATGTTGAATAATGTTGTATTCACTAATGATGTGTGTGTTCCATTTTACAGTGCTTCCTGGAGAAAGGTTCTTCAAATTTAGGTCCCAGCCGGGGACGTTGGGGTTCACCAGGGGGAGAATGTAACCATGCTGTAAAATGGTTGCAGTCATCTCTCCTGCTGACAGCAAGGCCTGGTAAGTTATGGGCATGCCAGCAGTAATCATGGAGGTTTGCCCTCACACCCTGGTGAGGTGCCCTATGTATGGATGGGAGTGGTCACAGGTTCTGACTCCATGGTTAGTGATGTCAGAGTTGTGTCAGCCCCAAAGGATACATAAGGCACAGCACTGTGTCAAAAGTTAGTGTGTGGCTGGAGGAGGAGTAAGAGAAGGAGCAGTTCCAGAGTTATGTTATAGTAGCTGAATGAGGAGACTGTGTCCAGGGACCTGGCACAGAATAAGATATCCCTGCGGGGATAGGGAATCCCTATTATCAGGAGAACATTACCTTTCAAAGGGAAGTGCGGTGAACGATGGAGGGCTGATTTCACCCCATTGTGGAGAGCAGTCTTGCCCACCGTGCAATAAAGATGTTCCTGAATAACAACACTCTCGTGTGCAAGTCTGAAGTTATTGCACAGGGAGGGGCACTACAGAGGAGTTCCTAACCAGGACCATCCACAAGCTCACGCTGGGATCCTGATGAGGTGGAGGCGCTGCACTGGATATAGGTAGGACTCTGCACACTACCTCAGCTGCCTGTCTGGACGGGTCATCCCCATACACCATCATGCGGGAGACTCAGGAGTCCTGTAGCCAACAGGTGCACCACCAGACACACTCACACTGTAATGGGGACTGGTTAGACCACAGGGGCCAATATGAGATTGGGTGGGTCAGGTCAGTTCACAAAACCCGTTACACTTACAAAGAAAGAAAGTGAGGGAATAAGTGCACTAGATGTCAGTGCTTGGCCACAATGGGTGGTATGAGTGACTGTGATTGTGGGTGTGGGACAGTAGCCATGAGTTTAGACTATTGAAAGGCTTAATTTAAGAGGGGAGTTCTAAGGTTTGGATTAAAGGCGGAGAGAGAAGCTGCTTGATGTGTGCTGAGTGTGAGAGAGTTCCACAGGTATGGGACAGTGAAGGAAAGGGGATTATTGTAAGGTCCGCCGCTAAGGCCCGCCCCGCCCTTTGGGCGCGTCATGCAGCAGTGATGCTGGGCCGCGCACGGCTGGAGCTGCGCACACACGTAGTGGCAGCGTCCCCAGGGGGGACGCAACACACCCGCGCCGTCACTTGACGTCATCCGCCCGCTTCGCACACATCCCATGCGCACGTCACTGAACCAGCAATCAGCTGATCGCCGCAGTGCACACACATGATGCAGATTCCCTACTTCTCTCTCTGTACTCCGCCATTGGAGGAATTCCCTCACACCCCTGTCCTTGATTGGCTCCTTGCCCTTCTTATACTGGGCTCTCCGACTTCCTCATTGCTGAGCGTAAACTTCTGTTTATGCGTTGTGGTCGCTGCTGTTCGTTTGTTCCTGTTCTGTTTGTGCCTTGACCCTAGCTTTCTTGGACCAGTCCTGTCCTGACTCCAGTCCTGAACTTTGGCATCACTGCCTATCCCTACTATCGCCAACATTTTGACCCTGGCTATGTACCACAACCATTCTACCCTCTCTGCTCCTAGACCACGGCTTACGGACAACTACCACTTTCATCTCTCCAACACTGAACAACAGCAAGTACCTTGACTATCCGAACCTCTCCAACCCTGACCCGGCTACACGACTTGGATTACGCACTCCGGAACGGACTGCACGGTTGCAGGTCGGTGCCTATACATCCCCACCTCAGTCCCGCGGTCTTAGTCCTGTTTGTTGTGAGCGCAGTGTGACATTTATAGGGCGAGAGAGCAGTAGCGGTGAAAGGGGAGAGAGGAGACAGTTCTGGGTATGGCACAGGAGACGAACGGGGCCCTAACGAGAGATCAACACTGATATGTAGGGAGGAGCAGATAAGTGGAGAGCCTACACGAGGTTGAGCGGGTGTCTCTCTCCCCCATATTCCTAGTCATGTAATTTAATTGCATTGAGCCAAAGATTGTGGCATTGATCTGGAATATGATACTGTAGGTGCCAAGGAGAAAATGAAAAACGTCACGTGTCATGGAATTGTGCCTAGTGAGCTCATAAGGTGGCATGTGCCCTTCTCCTGCCCTTATCATGGCATAGAGCAGTGAACTGTAAGCCCTTGTAAAGGCTTTAAATCTTATTCTACTGGAGAGTGGCAATAAAAATCCGTTTGACTAAGATTCCAGAAGTGACCCTGCTGGTTTTCAGTGTCTGTCAATAAAAGTAAAGATGCTGGCTTGTAAATGCTTCACATTTGTTGGGGACCTTTCCGTGCTGCTGCATAAACAAATGCTTAAACCTGACATTATTAAACTTGCCACTACAAGCCGGGTGCACTTCCCTTGCAGGAGAGTGAACTGAATTGGTCTTCATAGTAAGGCAATAAATCTGACTGGGACTATAACAACTGCCAGCTGAAGTTTTTATAGTTCTAGAAAGGCACATTTGTGCATATATATATATATATATACATGTAGAGGTATCAGTACCATGTTAGCCGAGCTTCAATAATCAAAAAACAAAAAAATAAATAGATGATACCGTTCTGTGGCTAACGAAATGCTTTTATTTGTGCGAGCTTTCGAGATACACTGATCTCCTCTTCCGGCGATGTTACAATGAATGAAGCAAAAGGTAAACTTAAAAACAGTGTCTCTTGGAATGTTATCTGTGCTGTTCCTTCCCCCGGTGTGGATGTGTTTTATGGCTAGAGGTGTCAAAAGGTTACTGTGAAAGCAAGTGAAGAAAGAGTGTGTATGTGTATCAGTGTGAATAAAAATGAATGGAGAGCCCACAGTGTATACAGTGCTTTACACATATATATATGTGTGTATATATAAGTATATATACACACGTGTGTGTGTGTGTGTGTGTGTGTGTGTGTGTGTGTGTGTGTGTGTGTGTGTGTGTGTGTGTGTGTGTGTGTGTGTGTGTGTGTGTGTGTGTATATAAACACACACAGTGACATACTGTATATGCTTACAAAATTATTTGGGGCTTTCCAAAAGTGGTCCGAATTCCAATTTGTAAATAATCCGACCAATAAATACATATCTAATGAAAATCACATTTATTGATCAAACCTTTATTTTGTCAAAACCAACATGAAAGGAACTATTGGATGAGAAGCACAGGAAGGGCCACATCATTAAAGATTACAATTCTTTTTTGGAAAAAAATACTGTATAATTTGGCAGATGTGCTGAAATATAATAAAGGGAGCTGCTACCGACAGCATTAACTTTATATTATTGAACTGATTAATTGAGCGCTTGCAATGCCCGGCTGTGTCATGGGTTGGAAGTCTCCATTTCATTGAAGGCTCTTGCAAATACAGCAGATGCTTAAGAAATATCAGAGACACATTTAGATGAGTGGGCACTGCATGCAAGCAGCTGCCCTGTTTTTAATTTTAGATGACTGGGAAGTGAATGAGCAACTTTCTCATGTCTTCCTACTCCTTAGAAACACACAGTAAATTCCTCAGACCCTAATCAGCTCAGGCAGAGGGAACATGATGAACCCAGAAGGGTTGTACCTGTAACTAAATAACAGGATGCATGTCATTAATAACCTAATGATTGCAATCTAAAGATCCAGAGTAGATAACTGGCTCCTAAAATATTGCACAGGTGTGAACCAAGTAAACAGTTTTACAAAATAAAGGGTCATATTTACTAAGCAGTGCTATGCCATGCGACACCTTCTGACACCGGAACACATCTTATGGCCCATTTACTTCAATGGGGGCAAGAGATCCTCCAGTGCCGGAACTACACCACCATAACTATAATATGGACCATGACCTCTAACTCGACCTTCCTTTAATAAAACTATGATAAATACATGTCGGGGCATAAGTATGTTCATTGTTAGATAAAGCTTCATGTGCAGTAATTCACCATACCGGGCCTTGATCACAAACAATCAATAACATATGGTTCTCATGATTATTATTTAAGGGCAAGCGGTATGTCTACAAGCAGGTCCACTTCAGAAAGGGAAGTGCATCCCCTATGTGACGTAAGCAATATAATCAATCAGTGCATCTGATAAGATATTGGAGGTAATGTATTAGTTAGGCACTTACATACAACCGTTCATTTATGAAAGAAAAAAACTGATTGAAATCAACAGATATCTTTCTATGATAAACGAGGCCATATTTTTACAACAGTTTTGCACTATGCCCTTTTTGACCACCTCCAAAATTTTTACTCGACCAATGTAACCAAAATTCAGGTTCTCTGAATATTTCCCTCTAATATTTTTTTTTATGTTTGCATGTTGCTAATTTTTATCCCAAGACCGAGAAAGAAAGGTCACCACAACACCAATCTTCCTATACACCAGAACCGGCCTGGCAGAAGAGCTCCAAAAGCATGCCTTCAGTCTACATCTGCATCGCCCCAAAGTCGGACACCTCCAAGAGCTGCTCCCCTCTGCAGAGAACCAGCATGCTAACGGTTAATAGCTGCGTTTGCTTACTGCTATGTGTTTCATCAACCACACCCACTGGAATGTTAATGACCCAGGAGGAAAAAGGACTTTGAAACCACAGCTGCATTCAATCTGAACCCCTTCAGTCTACATCTGCGTCGCCTCAAAGGCAGACAGCCTTTGGCACAGCCGAAGGGCAGCCAAAGGGTGTGAGCTATTTGCTGATTTTTGATAATGTTAAAGCTGCTACATTTCAATCTGAAACTCACCAGCCCTTATATCCCATGTACCAAATTTCCCAACTCTAACTTTCCATGAAATGTCTGTGAATTGACTGTTTAACCTCTGTTCATTTGATGTGGCCATGTATTTGTGGCCATGTATTTGTGGCCATGTATTTGTGGCCATGTATTGTTATCATATGACAGGACTTACTCAAGAACGAGCAGTAACACTCAATGTATTATTTCCTTGTAAAACATTTTATAAATAAAATGGTAATTTGTATATTTATATCTTTATTTGATATAGTGCCCACAGTGTACTCAGACCTTTATAAAGACAGCAAAGGGAATTATAATACAATAAGCGCAACAAAGTCAGGCAATAGGAAAGGAAATCCTTGCCCGGAGAGCTTAAAATCTAAGTGGTATGTTGGGAGATTTACAGAGACAACAGGAGAGGGAATAAGTGCAGTATGTAGGAAATAATTATTAGTAACATATGCTCAGGTTAATTGAACCATTAGGCCAATAGTTGGGACTATAAAAGACTCAGATCCTGGTGATCAAATCATTACCCTGATGAAGTGAAACTGTCACGAAATGCGTAGGATTGAACTTTGCAAGTTGCGTACCCAGTAAAGCAGAGATTCAACCAGCCCAGTAATCCCACATACCAATTGGAAATCCAATGTGGCTCCTGCAAGAAGTACTGAAGTAACAGCAGGTAGGTGTAGACAGGTCTGGAAGAGAGGTGAGGAGCTCCACGGATGCATACTAAATTGCAACACACTTCCCTTAAAAGTGTGAATGCTTTTGTCTCCATCACAAATGAGTGAGTGTAACACTTACTTGTGTTTTAATTATTTTTCACTATTAAACAGTACTATGCTATGGGTGTTTTGCACTCTCTCTTTTCTTTCATTGCATTGCTTCTATATAGTGAGGATTGGAACCCCTCTGTTTGAGAGCA
Source organism: Ascaphus truei (assembly GCF_040206685.1). Lineage (NCBI taxonomy): Eukaryota > Metazoa > Chordata > Amphibia > Anura > Ascaphidae > Ascaphus > Ascaphus truei. The sequence continues at coordinate 450,437,536 of NC_134484.1, forward strand.
GTTAATGTATAACCCTATTCACTTAATGTAATTATGTATTTGTAACCATGTATTTGTCATCTTAACTCTATGCCTGGGACATACTTGAAAACGAGAGGTAACTTTCAATGTATTACTTCCTGGTAAATGAACAAAGTGGAGGGTCCAGGGCACTACGGATTTGTAGAAAATAAATTTATTCTAGGCACACACAACGTTTCGAGCTGTACAAAGCTCTTTCTCAACTGACTGGCCACCGGTACCTCTAATCGCAAGTATATTGCTTTTATTATACATATTTTGGTGTGCAGACATAACTCTTCATTTGATTACTTCCTGGTAAAACATTTTATAAATAAAACATGTATCCTGTAGACGGATAATTTGTTGATTCGGACACTGTTTTGCAGCACACGTTTTTCTCTACTTTACAAACTGTACAATAACCTGTAGTTTAACTTGGACATATAGGTGGCAGTGATACTGTAATTATTCACTGCGCAATAGGTTTTTGTGTCGTTTTCCACGGCATTCACAATGTCAATATAACTGTTCACATAGAAAAAGGAGCCCTCACAATTTTCAGTTGAACTTATTTGATCCTGCCACGGGTGTCTGTCTGTCCTGACATCTGTTTGAGATAGTGTACAATTCAAAAATGGAAATCCTGGCACTGGAATTTCAAATTCAAATTTATTTACATAATTACAAGCAATTCATCAATGTTTTGTTGAGTGCTAAATAACCGTGTGCTAAATATACCCGGCCGACGTCAGGGAAAAATGGCTCCAATAGTTGGACGCACTGTCGCTCTCTTGTTAACTATAGTAGGTATAGTACTGTAGGTTAACTATAGTAGGTATAGTACTGTAGGTTAACTATAGTAGGTATAGTACTGTAGGTTAACTATAGTAGGTATAGTACTGTAGGTTAACTATAGTAGGTATAGTACTGTAGGTTAACTATAGTAGGTATTGCTTTGTACAGACCTTCCTAACGTACTATACACAATTACTCTTCTGCTGGAAAAACTGTGAAAAATTGCAGAGCACATCACCAGACGAAAGCAGCCAGACGAGACTAAATAAATATATCGTTTATTCGGCCAATGCCATAAGTAAAAAGGACAATGAAACCTCAGAAGCGTTTCGCACCAGACGTAAGCAATAGTGAAGGTAACCCCGCCCCCAGCTGAAGAATCAATAGCCGTGAATCGAGATCAGGTGTGACCGTGAGGAGCATAAATCAGGAAAGATTAACATATAGACTTAACTCACGAAGGTAACATTAATATGCTAAAGAAAATAATAATAAAAGACATATATGATACGATTAAAACCAGAAAGATTGTCCTAATACAAAATTGGCTAATATGGATAAACAAATGAATGTATAAACATGTATGAAACAAGGTAAAAAAATTTTTTTTATCAAGATGAACATATCTAATCAATAACTTGTGACACATATAAGAGATACATGGGAAATAATCATTATAATAGCAACAACAAATGATTAGGCAATGAAGAATAACTAAATCGACAATAGAACCAATATGATGATAAATAAAATACTTAAAGCAAACAAAAACAACACAGAAAAAATATATATCATAAAGTCAAATTAAATGAAATCAATAATGCCAACACTGGGATAAGAAAAACACTATAATAAATGTATAAACATAATAGCTATAAATACTATAAAATATAATCCTTATTAGTACATGATCATGGGAAGATCTAACGAAATCTAAATCTAGAACATAAGATAGGGAAAAAACTAAAATGTAGGAATACACAAAGTGCGAATGAAAAAAGCCCAACGGACTCATGTCTGAATGAGGAGATGAACACAACAAGACACATCATGAGAAATACGGCTTAAATAGAGAAAATACCACAAGTGGCATCAAATGTATGGATAGCTACTAAAGATTGAATAATGATGGAGTATAATGTATCTACAGATGTACAACCTAATCATAGAAAAACCTAGGATGATGACAGTGTGTCCAAATGAATATCCACAAAATATCTATGTAGAAGATGGCACAGCTCCCGGTCCACATTGATACCTAAATTAACAACAATTGGAAGGTGAAGGCATGTTTGTTGCCGACGCCTAACAACTAGAAGCCCATTTGAAATTGCACTCCTTGGCAATTAAAACTTAACATTTAATTATAAAAGACATAAAATAAGTTCTTAACATATAGTGAATGTGATTTTCAACATATGTTAAGAACTTATTTTATGTATTTTATAATTAAATGTTAAGTTTTAATTGCAAAGGAGTGCAATTTCAAATGGGCTTCTAGTTGTTAGGCGTCGGCAACAAACATGCCTCCACCTTCCAATTGTTGTTAATTTATGTTAATCTTGGCTCATCAATTGCACCCATCGTCATCCTAGACGTGTAAGGCACCATCATATTACAGAGAGAAAACACTAGGGTTAGGGAGTGATCACAAAACCACACCAATTGAAACAAAATAATGGGTGAATATATGGTAATCAAAAAAGTGGGTGCAAACTGTGAACTGAAAAGTGAATCAGAAAAAGGGAGGGAAGGAAAACACAAAATGGATGTGTCTCCTAAAAGAATTCACTATACTGCCCTCCTACTTGATTTAAAATTTAACTTTTAATATATTTACATAAAACATATGTTACCAAAACGTCGTGTATTGTGCATTAAAAATAAATTAAATTAACAAGACCAAGTGTCCGTGTCAGTGAATGTGCGTTGGAATGGTCTCAAACAGCGTATTGTAGTTGAGATAGCAGGACACAAGACGCTAATAGTCAGGGTATAAACCCCTCTGGGGCACCTATGAGACCAGGTACATGTATATATATATAAATATAACTAACAAACTCAGTGAATGATTGTATCGTGAAAATACTGCAGTCCTGCTTGGACTTATAAACCACAGAGCACTTAGGGATGTTAGTTAGAAGTGTATTACCATCCACTAGGGGTGTGAGGGGGGGGTGTGAGGGGGGGGGGGAGGAGAGACTCAGGCAGAGCCGCCGCGGGTCCGCAGCTCTGCCTGTCTGTGAGGGGAGGAGAGACTCAGGCAGAGCCGCCGCGGGTCCGCAGCTCTGCCTGTCTGTGAGGGGGGGGGGGGGGAGGAGAGTCTCAGGCAGAGCCGCCGCGGGTCCGCAGCTCTGCCTGTCTGTGAGGGGGTGTGAGGGGAGGAGGAGAGTCTCAGGCAGAGCCGCCGCGGGTCCGCAGCTCTGCCTGTCTGTGAGGGGGGGGGAGGGGGGGAGGAGAGTCTCAGGCAGAGCCGCCGCGGGTCCGCAGCTCTGCCTGTCTGTGAGGGGGGGGGGGGAGGAGAGTCTCAGGCAGAGCCGCCGCGGGTCCGCAGCTCTGCCTGTCTGTGAGGGGGGGGGGGAGGAGAGACTCAGGCAGAGCCGCCGCGGGTCCGCAGCTCTGCCTGTCTGTGAGGGGGTGTGAGGGGAGGAGGAGAGTCTCAGGCAGAGCCGCCGCGGGTCCGCAGCTCTGCCTGTCTGTGAGGGGGGGGGGGAGGAGAGTCTCAGGCAGAGCCGCCGCGGGTCCGCAGCTCTGCCTGTCTGTGAGGGGGGGGGGAGGAGAGACTCAGGCAGAGCCGCCGCGGGTCCGCAGCTCTGCCTGTCTGTGAGGGGGTGTGAGGGGGGGGGGAGGAGAGTCTCAGGCAGAGCCGCCGCGGGTCCGCAGCTCTCCCTGTCTGTGAGGGGGGGGGGTGTGAGGGGAGGACGAGAGTCTCAGGCAGAGCCGCCGCGGGTCCGCAGCTCTCCCTGTCTGTGAGGGGGGGGGGTGTGAGGGGAGGACGAGAGTCTCAGGCAGAGCCGCCGCGGGTCCGCAGCTCTGCCTGCCTTTGAGGGGGGGGGGGAGTCAGGAGAGAGGGGGCAGGACACAGAAAGAGAGACACACATACAGTGACAGACACACACACATACATATATATACACACACACACACACACACACACTGACTGACACACATACACACACACTGACTGACACACATACACACACACACTGACTGACACACATACACACACACTGACTGACACACATGCACACACACTGACACATACACACACACTGACTGACACACACACACACACACACACACTGACTGACACATACACACACTGACTGTGAATAGGTTAGGGGGATGTGTGAGGTGCAGGGGGGCTGCGCATACGTCACACACACGCACATGGTCACGCACAGTCACATGCACACACACACAGTCACACGCACACACACACAGTCAGTCGCGCACACAGTCAGTCGTGCGCACAGTCAGTCGCGCACACAGTCAGTCGCGCGCACACGCACTGTCAGGTGCACCGTGCACTGTCACGCGCACACGCACTATCACGCGCACAGTCACACACAGTCACACAGTAACACACACAGTCACACACACAGTCACACAGTCACACGCACAGTCACACGCACACACACACAGTCACACGCACACACACACAGTCACGCACACACACACACACACACGAGGAATTCACGCTTAGTGCAAATACAAGGGATGTGTATGCATGTTCTAAGTCAAATTTATTTGCGTTTTGTCAATGAAATTGTATTTTGATTTTTAATTAAAACATCACCAATACAAATACAATTTCTGTGACAAAAGTCAAAGAAGTTTCACTTACTATGCGCGTGCACAGCACACACAGCTTTTTTTGTCTACATCCCACATTGATACCTGATGAATAGAGTGTGTTTAAAGTAAAAATCCGATCAATTTCTCATTGATTCAGTAATAGAAGCCAATCCCCTCCTCTAACTAGGATGGAAATGGTCTCAATAACAGAAAATGTTAAATTATCAATGGAGCCTAAGGGACAAGATGTAAAATGTCTATAAACTGGATAACAATCATCAGCATGTCTAATGTGCAACCTGAGAGGTCTAATGGTCCTCCCAATATATGTCATCCCACAACCCCATGTAAGTCGATACACAGTGTGGGTGGAATTATAATTGATGAACGTTTTAATGATGGAGATTGATCTCAAATTGACCACTCTCAATGGATTTAGTAGGTTCCGCATAAGAGCAAACACCACAATGCCCACATTTGAAAAATCCTGGATTGGATTGTTAAAATCCACCAGCAGATTGTATCCAATGGCGGTTTTGGATTTACCCCCACGGATTGAAACTAACAATCCCGTCGGCGGATTTTACACCGCGGAACGGATTTTGAATGGAAAACTCAGGAAAATCCAGGAAACGGATTTGGACAGTTTCGCCCCTCTCTAGTAGGGAGCCTATTGAGATACTCCTTGAAGAGACTTATCACTGCACAGACTTTCACATTACTAGTATATACACTTGTATAGGTTTTACTCAGAGTGCATATTTCTTTATATACAGATGTAGCAAATGGCTCCTGTGGGCACGTTGTGGTGGAAGATTCTGTGATATTCTGCGTTATCCCGGCCATTGAATCCTGTGGAAACGCTGTGATATTTTGCGTTGTAATGCAAAATTTTGCATTATCAAAAGGTAAAATAAAGTCGGTCACATCTGAACATTGAGCAATATAGTGTAGCATCTTTCTTCCCATATGTCTTCAAAATATTATTAGCATCTGAGCTTCATGCAATACTAGTTTGTATTTTCTTTATTCAGGAAGTATATTCTGCAAGGTGTACACTACTAGATTCTTGTTAGAATCATGTCCTAAATATAGCTCGCTGAACTCCATGCATTATTTCTGGACACTCTTCGTTCACTCATAAATGAATGAGAACATTATGAATCCAAAGGAGTTAGTGAGTCAGATAGGTCATTTGCACATGGGGCTTCCTTACAATGACTCAGTAGTACTTTGAAATCAGATTTTTCAGCAAGCTACTGTGAGACTGTGTGTCAAGAGTCGTGTGTTATTTTATCTTAATAAACGCAAAACTTATAGACATCTTGTAAAATATTTCTATATTATTTTATATATATATATATAATATAGATACATATACATAAATACCGTATATATATATATATGTAGAGGTATCAGTACCGTGTTAGCCGAGCTTCAATAATCAAAAAATAAATAGATGATACCGTTCTGTGGCTAACGAAATGCTTTTATTTGTGCGAGCTTTCGAGATACACTGATCTCTTCTTCCGGCGATGTTACAATGTAACATTGTAACATCGCCGGAAGAAGAGATCAGTGTATCTTGAAAGCTCACACAAATAAAAGCATTTCGTTAGCCACAGAACGGTATCATCTATTTATTTTTTGATTATATATATATATTATTATTATCTTGTCTCTTCAAAATCCGATCCATCCTATCTTAATTCTCCTATTAATTTCATTCCGAAGGTTCCCATTTACTGATACTTGCTGAATAAGGTAGACACATATACTATATAGATAGATATAGATAGATATAGATAGAGATAGATAGATATAGATATAGATAGATAGATAGATAGATAGATAGATAGATAGATAGATAGATAGATAGATAGATAGATAGATAGACACACACAGTAGGGATAGAGCTAGATATACCCAATTGAATAACACAAAGTGAACGATGCAAATAAATAGAATGTGTGAGTGTAAATTACACAAATACATTCAATAAAAATACAATTGGTGAAAAGTCTACGTGACTTCACCAGGGGGTATGGACAGCATAGTGCACAAGTCCTTTAAATAGTACCTCACTAAGTAGACACAGCTGTGCAATATGGGTTGTTATAAAGTGCACTAAGCGAACCAATAACGACATTTATCAAAACAAGAGAGAACAGATTCAAAATATATGTGCAGATATATATTCATATTACACTAGAGAGATGTAAATAAGCTACATAAATTATACAAATAAAATATATTGTTCAAATACCACAGCAAACAATGATAATAAAATCTAGATTATATATATATATATATATATATATATATATATATATATATATATATATATATATATATATATACTATAAAACATTTACTGATGTGACAATATTATAATAGATAAAAAAAATATTAGTTAGGGGACTGAAGTTCTACAATTTAATTGAACAGAAACGCCAATTTCCACATCATTTAAGATAAACAACCTGTCAAAATAGAATGACTCTTAGAGTAATAGACAATATGAAGTAAAAAGTACTAAAGCTCAGGAATTGCTTGGCAATGAGAACTAGAGCAGAGCAAGAGTAAATATAGAGGAATAATTCCTAGAATACCAGACAACCAACAGCTACTGAAAAACAAAAGGGGGAAAGTGTACAGTAAATCAAACCAATGTGCTAGTGTCGATATACTACTTAAAACCAGCAGGAGGAAGAGTGCCTAGAGAGTAACTTCAATAGGACTATCTCTTACATAGGGTCTTGAAATCCCCCCCCCCAATTGAGATGATGGGATATGCTCAAGACCCCTTATTTTAAGGTTTTTTTAGGATCCTTATTATGATGAAGACTCAAGTGTTTAGATACACCAAGTGTAAGAAGGCCTTTAATAACATTCCTCCTAAGCGCAACAAATCTGACATTGGGGAGACATATTGTCCTCCCAATATACTGAATCCCACAGGGAGTGAATAACATGGAAAGGACATGAGTAGTTAGACACTCAATGTGGCTTTACACCAAATGACTAGTACCTTTAGATAATGAGGTGAAAGCGATCTCCGAAGGAGGAGCGGCTCAGTGAGTAAAGACATTGACTAACAGCCATGACACTGAGTTTGAAGTAGGGGAACCTGGTTCAATTCCCAGTGTCAGCTCCCTATGACCTTGGGCACGTCACTTTATCTCACTATGCAGGGACTGTGTCTGTAAAACCCTTATATGCTGCATACCACACACTGTACTATAATTGTGAAGTGTTTTGGGGAGAAAAGTGATATATGAAATTAAGTTATTATTATTATAAATTGAGTTGTTTACACGATACACCAGTTTGTATTACATTTGTAATTACCAACATTTGTGGGGTCTGATTGTATGCTGAATTCTTTTCAACTCCCTAGTTGACTCGGTGGAAATAGGTTTTTAATATTAGTGGCTTTTTAAAAAAAAACTACTGGAGCTGTGCTGGGGAGCTGTCTGGGCAGATAAGGATCTCAGTGGAGGACCTTCCAATGTTTCTTAAGGATTTTACAGATATCTGCTAGTGGGTTATATTTTGTAATTCATTTTGGAGGACGAAATGAATTATATATTTGTTAGGCTCTTACAGTATATTAGATTTAGATAAGGAATGAAATTGATTGGGGAAAGAGTTTAATCTTTAGATTTGGATAGTGCAAGTAATGATTGACTGCCTGTGTTTTGACTTTATGCAATGAATCATTAATAGTGCAGCTCAACCCCGTTATAACGCGATCCGTTACAACGCGAATCCGCTTATAACGCGATGCAAGCGTGGCTCCCAATTTTTGTATGTATGAATATACTTTACAACACGATTATTGGTATCTTAAATACTTTATTGTACAATGCATACAATTGTACATTATTTCTAACGCGATCCGCTTTGGACCCCAAGCACAGCGTTATAAGGGGGTTGAGCTTTAGTATGATTATTGCCTTTGTTGGATGGAGAAAATCCTGAAGCGGTGCCTAACAAGATCCACAGCACTGTAATGCGACAGATGTACAATAAAATACAAGAAAGAATATTCATCAAAAAAGTCTGTTCGTCAAAAAAGGGGTGAACCTCCCTTTATGTAAAGCAAGCCTTACAATTTTTGGTAGTATATAGTACCATCTATTATATTCCATCTGGTAACATGTATAACATATTAGGGGTCACATAGGTGTATAGCCGGGAGTGCCCACTGCACGTGGCAGGACAACAGAGATTTTTCCCCGCCGCCTGCAAACCACCACCCCGCGAACCTCCACCTATTCACAACACCACATGAGCAACCAAACAAGAGTCCCAGGTAACTTGATTGAAGAAAGGTACTCACAGACTGGATGGCTGCTGAAGGTAGGTATTGGTGTGCTCACTGACGAGGATGTACAGTAACAAAGAACGAGAAGAAAAACAGAGATGGCGGTGCACAGCTGCGAAAAAGGAAAATGTGCCGGAGAGCAAAAAGTATATAGAAGAAAAATCTTTATTGGCACATAGAGTAAAAAAACAGAGGACCGCGAAAGCATTCTCTAATGCGGTGTGCTGGGTAGTGCTGTTTTTTTGGTTCTTCATTACATCCTCGGCAGTGTGCACACTAATACCTACCTTCGGCAGCCATCCAGTCTGTGAGCACCTGGATTTAACACTAATGCGTAGAAAGATTCAATATAATTGCCCGTTGATTAATAGGGATAAACTAATGATAGGAGCAAAGGGTGAATGGATAAAGGATTCATGGTTTTCGCAACTGGTAGATTCCAATTGTGTATCTATTGGAATTACATTCTCAGGTTCAATATAACAGTCACAACTATCAGACTCCATAAGCAGTGAGATAAGTGAATCAATGCAGTCCTGCTCCTGTGTGTGAAAAATACTAGCACTGTCCTTTGGTTTCTTTAAGGCAAAAAAAGTTTTAGTGTAACACTCCTAATATATCTATTGAGATCAACAAGGAGTTCAAATTAGCTTATTTTTGCATTTGGGGCAAAACCTAGGCCTTTGCTAAGTAGTGAACATTAGTCAAAGGTTAGTGTGAGAAGATAAATTATAAACCTCAATTCTGTACAGCTGTTCTTATATTCGTCTGCTAGTCTTCTTTTTGTTAGCTGTTGGTTGTCTGGTATTCTAGGAATTATTCCTCTATATTTACTCTTGCTCTGCTCTAGTTCTCATTGCCCATCAATTCCTGAGCTTTAGTTAATTTGACTTAATATTGTCTATTACTCTAAGGGCCTCGTGCAGTAAGCGGCGCAAAGTCAATTTGCACCCGTTTTTCGCCAAAAATTCATACCACAATTCAGTAAGCTCCGAAAACTTGGCGAAAAGCAAAAAAAACGGCAAGTTTGTTGGCGGTTTTTTTTCCGCCATCGGCACGGTGAAAAGGCACTTTGCGCCGCAACTAGCCATGTTTTGAAACCCGCTCAATTCTAGTAGTGGCGAGTAGCTTTGCGCCGCTACTCACCACTCTAGAATTGAGATTTTCACGGCAATCCGTCTCAGCCCAAAAAGTTGACAAGTTGCTGGGGAGAGGCTGCTGATGAGCGGCGGAACGGCACTTAGAAAAAATCCGGCCTTTTTCCTGGCTGGGATTGATGCCGGGGGTCTCCGGAGCTGATACCATTAATACCAGCACCGGAGTCCCCCAGCATGCATCCGAGGCAGGAAAAATGCATTTAAAGGCCACTTCCTGAACTTAGCGGCTAACCGCTAAAGCAATGAAGGTGTTAACCAGCCGTGCCAGGTTTATTGTGGGTAGCGGGGGTGGATGAAGGGGGTATTTGGCCCTTGGTGGTTGTTTAGGGCTTGCGGGGGGGTTGCGGGTGGATTTAACCCCTTCATGACCGTAGCGGTTAATACCGCTACGGTCATGAAGGGGTTAAGACCTCCCGCTACCCATCCGCAAGTCCTAAACAACCACCGTTGGGGCTAATACCCACTTCGGCCACCCCCGCTACCCACAATAAAAAAATACACACACAGCAGCCCCACACTAAATAGATAAATATGTAAATAAATATATAAATATATATATATATTTGTATATAGTGGTTTTGGTGTCCTGAAGAAGAAAGAGAACTCTCGAAAGCTTGTCCTATGACATAAATTGTTAGTCCAATATAAAAGATATCACCTAATACTGAAGAACTCATTTATTCTGCACTATATATATATATATATATATATTACACCAACAAACCCTATACCCCCTAACATACAGTACATATATGCACAGCAATGATACTATAGGCCTGCGGGGGCCCTCGGGTGTTACCCGCGGGCCTGCAGTACCAATTCTTTGCCCCCCCCAAATTAATTTTAAAACACGTACATACTTATAAAGAAATAACATCCCCCCCCCCCCTAACACATACAGTATAGTAATGGGCACAATTACTATTATCCACAAATGGATAATAGTGCATATGCCCATTTAAAATACATAAAGAACAATAAATACATTAAATACATATTGCACTCACCCTTGTCCGGCTGCCACGATGAAGACTATCCTCATCCTCATCACTGTCCATGCCCACTCCGATGCTGCAAAACAGAACAAAACAAAGAAAATAACCCCTCCAAAAGCGCTAACCTACACTAAATGAAATATTAAGTGCTAACAATAATGTGCTAAGCAATAATCTGTGCTAATGCAAACATCAAAGTGAGAACAAAATCTGTGAAACAAGCTTGGTGACAATAATGACAGGTTATTCCAAACCTGTTAACAATAGTGCACAAACAAATACTGCACCGACACACTTTATTCGAGCAAATACCCAGTATGTACCTGGCAGATACCTGGAATGCGCCGCTCCTCACCTCTGACAAGCCCCGTTGTGTTTGCCTTCCAAGCCTGGGTTCATGCCTGGCTGACGGGCGGCTGATCTGTTAAATGATAATGATTAGGATTTAATAGGCTGCAATGCTTCGCGTGTCTACCAGATGGCATAAATTCATGAATTGTAATGCAGTATATATATATATATACTGTGCAGTATTGCAGCCAGCGGGAATAAAATGCTTCAATCCCTGCTTGGAAAATAACCCAATGCACTCGGGCAGAAAACAGTCACAAACCTCAATACACCCGGGTATACCCGAATTCGTGGGACTAGCCGAGCTCGAATAAAGTGTGTCGCCAGTGTATAAAGTCCCCAGCGCTATAAGTCCAAGATACCGTGATCCTAAAGGAAGTCTCTGATCTTTAAGATGGTAGTTGGGCTTGGATAAAGATGCTCCAGATGGGATTGTGTCCTTAATGCAGATAGATACACCTTCTGAAATACAGATGACAGACACACCTGATTGCGCAGCGTATTTCTACAATCAGAGCCCTATCTAAGATTATGAAGAATCCTACTCACATAGTATACGCCAGTATGTTCAATGGAGAGAATCTGTAATGGCTCCCCTTCTCCTCTACTCCTCTCACGAACCCCACGTGGAGACAGCTTGCTGGGATCAACCTCAATCCTCAATGGCGTCAGGGATGATTCCGTTGCGACACCCCCACAGATGTGAGATAAGATAGGCACAATATGGTGTAGTATGAAAAGACCTTTATTAGCTAAAACACTAAACAAAATATTTAAAATACACTCACATGGTGCAATGATGGATCGTACTTCTCTCAAATGCCGTCCGCAGCTTGCAATTCCTATCAGCACAATGGAGAGGATCACTGCACGCAGACACGCTGTGGACTCGGCGTGTGACGTCAGTGATGCAGGGAACTCTCCTCGCGTCAGGACTACAGGTGCTGGGATGGCTCAAAACACTAGGCTCCTCCTCCCTACGCGTTTCGTGACACGTGGTCACTTCGTCAGGGGATGGTGGAGCCTAGTTACTGATACCTTAAATACAGACCCTAATGGAGGGATCCTCCTACTAGGGGTAGGGCTTAGCTGTGAGGTTAGCCATGGAGTTTCAGCATTGATATTAACAGCGCGACCGGGGTTGTTTCCATGGCAACGTTAAGCACATAAGCCCTTTCTGCATAAACAGGTTGAGTAAAAATTACATGGTGATGATAACAACAAAAATAAAAATAAAATATTACAAATTAAATATCATTGGCCTTGAGTTAACACAATGTAAATTACATGCAATACTAAAAATTCGACAGAGTTAATAAAATAATTAATAAAATGACTGACATCAATGCAATTCATACAACATTTCTAAAATATCCCACTACAGTAAAATGGAATAGATTAAGAATCCTTCAGAAAGGCTGCAAGGTCAAATTCAATGTTAAGGCCTAGGGGGGTCAGGGTTTTAAGTGTGTAAATCCAATAACTTTCTCTTTTAGAGACCGCATTGAGCCTGTCCCCCCCACGCCAACTACTTTTGGGATTATCAATTCCTACACATACTAAACCTTCGGGACTCTGGTTATGATGTTGTCTGAAATGATTAGAGACACTGTGTGTCTCGAGGCCTCTCCTGATATTATAAACGTGTTCTGCGAACCTTCGTTTGAGGGGTCTCCCCGTGCAGCCCACATATTGTAGGCCGCACGGACATTCCAGTAAATAGACACAGAAATTGGTTTTACAATTGATGAAGGTTTTTATGTCAAAGCTTTTTCCTGTCACATTAGATTTAAAAGTTTTTGTTTTTTTACTGTGTTTACATCCGATACAATTAGGGCATGTATAGTAGCCTTTGAGATCATTTAGCCATGTGACATGGCGATCTCTCAGGCCATCTATCGGACAGCTGGGAGATATGGAGGATTTCAAATTTTTGGCTCTTTTAAACACAATTTTAGGTTTTACGGGGAGGATATTCTTGAGGATTGGATCTCTTTGGAGAATGCTCCAATGCTTGTTCAGGGTCTTGGATATGATTGGGGCTATGCCACTATACTGTGTGATAAAAAACGGAAACTGGGACTGACTTTTGTCAGCTGTCTGCCCTTTTTCACACAGTAGGGACGCTCTATCAATTTCATTAACCTCTTTGATTGCAAGATCCAATTCCTGATTTTTATATTCCCGTTCAATAAATTTGGTTTTCAACTCCCTAATTTGTTGTTGATACACAGAGTTTTCCGAACAATTCCTCTTAATTCTAAGTGCTTGCCCCTTGGGAATGTTACGTAACCAATTGGGGTGGTGGTGGCTAGATGCCAATAGATACGTATTGGCATCTACTTCTTTATGGAAGGTTTTAGTGTGGATGATACCATTTACTACATACAAGGAAAGGTCGAGAAAGTTTATAGAAGTCCTATTCTGACTGAACATGAACCTAAGATTCCGCGTATTGTCATTCAGATAAAGCTTGAACTCTTCAAGTTGATCCAATGACCCCCTCCAGATACACAGCACATCGTCGATGTATCTCTTCCAGAGCACCAGGTTTGCACCAAATGGGTTGGAGGACCTGATATGGTCCTCCTCCCAAATGGACATTAACAAGTTAGCATAACTAGGTGCAAACCTGGTGCCCATGGCAGTGCCGCATGTCTAGAGGAAGAACTTATGGATCCGTTCCCTCACCTCCAACCTTTCCCAATTCCTAGACCATCTACTCCAAAAGTATGTAGTACAGGTCCCGTCGTATATAAGAGACACGTCGCAGGTATTGAATCTCGTACAGGACCTGACCTGGGGGGAAGATTTGTGTTGGGTTACCTGCGATGTGGTCTCGTTGTATACGGTCATAGACCATCAGATGGGACTAGATGCAATCAAAAGAGTCCTTGAACAGGATGCTGGAGTAGACGAGAAATTGAAACATTTCATTCTGGATGGAATCAGATTTATTCTGACGCATAATTTTTTCAGCCATGACCATAAGTTCTTCCTCCAGACATGCGGCACTGCCACGGGCCCAGGTTTGCACCTAGTTAGGCTAACTTGTTTATGTCCATTTGGGAGGAGGACCATATCAGGTCCTCCAACCCATTTGGTGCAAACCTGGTGCTCTGGAAGAGATACATCGACGATGTGCTGTGTATCTGGAGGGGGTCATTGGATCAACTTGAAGAGTTCAAGCTTTATCTGAATGACAATACGCGGAATCTTAGGTTCACGTTCAGTCAGAATAGGACTTCTATAAACTTTCTCGACCTTTCCTTGTATGTAGTAAATGGTATCATCCACACTAAAACCTTCCATAAAGAAGTAGATGCCAATACGTATCTATTGGCATCTAGCCACCACCACCCCAATTGGTTACGTAACATTCCCAAGGGGCAAGCACTTAGAATTAAGAGGAATTGTTCGGAAAACTCTGTGTATTAACAACAAATTTAGGGAGTTGAAAACCAAATTTATTGAACGGGAATATAAAAATCAGGAATTGGATCTTGCAATCAAAGAGGTTAATGAAATTGATAGAGCATCCCTACTGTGTGAAAAAGGGCAGACAGCTGACAAAAGTCAGGCCCAGTTTCCGTTTTTTATCACACAGTATAGTGGCATAGCCCCAATCATATCCAAGACCCTGAACAAGCATTGGAGCATTCTCCAAAGAGATCCAATCCTCAAGAATATCCTCCCCGTAAAACCTAAAATTGTGTTTAAAAGAGCCAAAAATTTGAAATCCTCCATATCTCCCAGCTGTCCGATAGATGGCCTGAGAGATCGCCATGTCACATGGCTAAATGATCTCAAAGGCTACTATACATGCCCTAATTGTATCGGATGTAAACACAGTAAAAAAACAAAAACTTTTAAATCTAATGTGACAGGAAAAAGCTTTGACATAAAAACCTTCATCAATTGTAAAACCAATTTCTGTGTCTATTTACTGGAATGTCCGTGCGGCCTACAATATGTGGGCCGCACGGGGAGACCCCTCAAACGAAGGTTCGCAGAACACGTTTATAATATCAGGAGAGGCCTCGAGACACACAGTGTCTCTAATCATTTCAGACAACATCATAACCAGAGTCCCGAAGGTTTAGTATGTGTAGGAATTGATAATCCCAAAAGTAGTTGGCGTGGGGGGGACAGGCTCAATGCGGTCTCTAAAAGAGAAAGTTATTGGATTTACAAACTTAAAACCCTGACCCCCCTAGGCCTTAACATTGAATTTGACCTTGCAGCCTTTCTGAAGGATTCTTAATCTATTCCATTTTACTGTAGTGGGATATTTTAGAAATGTTGTATGAATTGCATTGATGTCAGTCATTTTATTAATTATTTTATTAACTCTGTCGAATTTTTAGTATTGCATGTAATTTACATTGTGTTAACTCAAGGCCAATGATATTTAATTTGTAATATTTTATTTTTATTTTTGTTGTTATCATCACCATGTAATTTTTACTCAACCTGTTTATGCAGAAAGGGCTTATGTGCTTAACGTTGCCATGGAAACAACCCCGGTCGCGCTGTTAATATCAATGCTGAAACTCCATGGCTAACCTCACAGCTAAGCCCTACCCCTAGTAGGAGGATCCCTCCATTAGGGTCTGTATTTAAGGTATCAGTAACTAGGCTCCACCATCCCCTGACGAAGTGACCACGTGTCACGAAACGCGTAGGGAGGAGGAGCCTAGTGTTTTGAGCCATCCCAGCACCTGTAGTCCTGACGCGAGGAGAGTTCCCTGCATCACTGACGTCACACGCCGAGTCCACAGCGTGTCTGCGTGCAGTGATCCTCTCCATTGTGCTGATAGGAATTGCAAGCTGCGGACGGCATTTGAGAGAAGTACGATCCATCATTGCACCATGTGAGTGTATTTTAAATATTTTGTTTAGTGTTTTAGCTAATAAAGGTCTTTTCATACTACACCATATTGTGCCTATCTTATCTCACATCTGTGGGGGTGTCGCAACGGAATCATCCCTGACGCCATTGAAGATTGAGGTTGATCCCAGCAAGCTGTCTCCACGTGGGGTTCGTGAGAGGAGTAGAGGAGAAGGGGAGCCATTACAGATTCTCTCCATTGAACATACTGGCGTATACTATGTGAGTAGGATTCTTCATAATCTTAGATAGGGCTCTGATTGTAGAAATACGCTGCGCAATCAGGTGTGTCTGTCATCTGTATTTCAGAAGGTGTATCTATCTGCATTAAGGACACAATCCCATCTGGAGCATCTTTATCCAAGCCCAACTACCATCTTAAAGATCAGAGACTTCCTTTAGGATCACGGTATCTTGGACTTATAGCGCTGGGGACTTTATATTTGTTTCTGCAAAACAGAAACAAGAATAAAAACAGCCAATGTAATGTCCCCTAACCCCTTAATCACTTATTAACCGCAACAGTCATTAAGGGGTTAACCCACCCTCACCCACCACTCGGGAGGCCTAAATACCCTCCCCCACTACCCTCCCACCCCGTGACGCCTAACCACCCTCACAAACCCAATACCCAGCCGGGAGGCCTACCCACATACCCTTGGGGCCAATACCCCCTTCCCCCACCCCCAGTACCCACAATAAAAACAATACACAGCCCCACAATAAACATCATTATATTTATTAAATACATAACCCACCCCCTGTGCCCCCCCATAAATACATGATTTATTATTTTACATACAGGGTTAATACCTCAGGCCCACAGGAGTCCCCAGTGGGCATGACGGGTCACCTCACAGCCAAGCACCATGTTTCAAACAGGGTCTGGAGGCCTATGGGTAGTCCCCGCCAGGCATCGTGGTCCACCAGGTAGTCTCCGTGGGTCACCGTGGGCCACAATGGGGTCCCCACGGGTAGGCCCGCGGCTGTCTGGGGGGCGCCGGGTCAGTCCCACAGGAGTCTGAGGGGCCTCGGGTGGTTCCCACGGGGGTCTGGGGGCCCTCGGGTGGTCCCTACGGGTCCACGGTGCCCCCACAGATATGGGGCCACCGGTTCTTCCCACAGGTGTCCCCCGTGGACCCGGCAGCGGTTTACCCGTGAGAAGCCCGAGGAGACCGCAGGTGGTCTCCATAGGTCCCCCGCAGACCTGAGGAAACAAACCTGTATGTAAAAAAAATAAACATGTCCTATACATTAAATACATCAATACCACGGCCCCCAACCCCCGCCCCCCTCCCCCCCAACACATACAGTAAAATAATGTGCAAAATAACTATTATCCAGATAGGGATAATAGAGTATTTGCCCATTATTAAACACATTAACTAGCATAATAAAATAAATAAAGTTCTACTGACCTCATCAATAAGAAGCCCCCTCGCCATCAAAATCTGTGTCCTCCGTTGCCAACAAAATACATAGCCAATACATTGCAATTACATTCTGATATCAATTAACCCCTTAATCACCTTATCGGATAATAACCGCAAAGGTAACTAAGGGGTTAATCCACCCTGGCCCGATACCCACCCTTCACCCATTCATTTGTACAGTGGCTTCATCATGCAACTATATATATATATATATATATATATATATATATATATATATATAGATAGATATAGATATAGATATATAGATATAGATATATATACATTGTGACAAACAGCTTACTCCGGGGCTCCGCCGCTTGTCCGGGACGGTTAGAACACGGTCTTTTGGGGTAGGTTAAATGAGGAGGCGTCACGTACTGTTCCTTTAAACAGGCTATGCCTGGTTTATTCAGTCCCAGGCACTGAGACTGCCACAGTGCATACAACAAAACACATCAAAACAAAAGCTGCTCACCTGAGCGATAACTTAACTTAGATATCCCTGACTCAGGGTTGGAAGTGGCTTTTCCACTTTCCAACAACAAAACAAGGTACTTTTGCAGACTTAGCCAAATGAATAGAACAATGGAACCTGTGTGGGGAAGGGGCTTCTCCCCACTGTGTTCAGCAGCCTTCCAGGCTCTGGAGAAGAGGGAAGAGCAAACAGGAAATCAGTCTTACATACCTGATTTCTAATTAGCATGACAGGTGACAGAAATCCCTCAGTTCCAGCGCTTGCCCAAAACTGTGGGATGGAGTGCATGTATTATAAGGCTGCACTCCCAGGCCAGACAGGATAGAAACTGTTCAGTATCCTGGGAGCCCTATATATGGAATTTATTACCATCCCCTGGTTTCTGTCACATATCCGCCCCCCCCAGCTCAGACCCCGAGGGATGAGCGACCATGGATATTAGGGAGTGCATCCTTGACAACCCGTCAGCATTGCCATGTTTGTGCCCTGACCTGTGTTCCACAGAAAATTTAAAGGGTTGTAGGCTTAGGAACCACCTGGTCACTCTAGCATTCTTTTCCCTGTTTTGACACATCCAGGTAAGGGGTGCATGATCTGTGACCAACCGGAATTTTCTCCCCAACAGGTAGTATTTGAGCGTCTCTACAGCCCACTTTATTGCGAGACACTCTTTCTCTACTATGGAGTAATTTTTCTCCTGGGGATTTAGTTTCCTACTTAAATAAAGGATGGGGTGTTCCTCACCTTGAGACTCCTGGGAGAGTACCGCCCCCAGCCCTACCTCAGATGCGTCGGTTTGGACTACGAACTCTTTGGAGAAGTCAGGTGTGACCAACACTGGTTGGGCACAGAGAGCTTCTTTCAGGCTTCTAAAGGCCTGTTCGGTTTCGGGGGACCACTTTACCATAAGTGGTCCTCTTGCTTTTGTGAGGTCGGTTAGTGGGGTTGCCTTAGTCGCAAAATTGGGAATAAACCTTCTATAGTACCCAATTAACCCCAAAAAGGTCCTTACTTGTTTTTTTGTAACTGGCCTTGGCCAACCTTGTATCGCCTCCACTTTGAGTGTTTGGGGTTTGAGTAAACCTCTGCCAATAGAATACCCCAGATACTTGGCCTCCTCCAGACCAATGGTGCATTTAGCGGGGCTAGCAGTTAGTCCAGCAGACCGAACTGCGTCGAGCACAGCTTGGACCTTTGGAAGGTGGGATTGCCAATCTTCACTATGGATTACCACATCATCCAGGTAGGCAGCAGCATACCGAGCATGTGGTTTTAAAATTTTATCCATCATTCTTTGGAATGTGGCGGGAGCTCCATGTAAGCCAAAAGGCAGCACCCTATACTGAAAGAGGCCGTCTGGGGTTGAGAAGGCTGTCTTTTCTTTTGCCCTTTCTGTGAGGGGAACCTGCCAGTACCCTTTTGTTAGGTCTAGGGTTGTGAGATATCGGGCTTTGCCCAGTCTCTCTACAAGTTCATCTACCCTGGGCATAGGGTAAGTATCAAATTTTGACACCGCGTTTAGTTTCCGGTAGTCATTACAAAACCTTGTTGTACCATCTGGCTTTGGGACTAAGACTATAGGGCTGTTCCACCCACTTTGGGATTCCTCAATTACGCCTAGTTTTAGCATTTTTTTAACCTCTAAACTTATAGCCTCTCTTTTGGCCTCTGGGATTCGGTACGGTTTAAGGTTAACTCGGACCCCCGGTTCAGAGACTAGGTCATGTTCAATTACGCTAGTTCTACCTGGCTGTGTAGAGAAGATTTCTTTGTTTCTGCTCACTAAATTCTGAACCTCTTGTTTCTGATGAACGGACAGGGTTTCAGCTATGCTAACCTCTGGGTCAGTTTCTTGACTCTCTGACGGACCTGGGGTTACTAGGGTTGACAAGACTTCTCTATCTTTCCAGGGCTTGAGTAGGTTTATATGGTAAATTTGCTCAGGTTTCCTCCTACCTGGCTGTCTTACCTTATAATTTACTTCTCCCACTCTTTCCAAGACCTCATATGGCCCATGCCATTTAGCAAGGAATTTACTTTCCACGGTGGGAACCAGAACTAGTACCCTATCACCTGGAAAAAAAATTCTGACCCTAGCACCCTTATTATACGTATTCCTCTGTGCTTCTTGAGCTTTCTCCATGTGTTCCCTCACTATGGGTAGGACTGCAGCAATGCGGTCCTGCATCTGGGCAACATGCTCTATTACACTTCTGTAAGGGGTAACCTCGTGTTCCCAAGTCTCTTTGGCTATATCCAGTAAGCCCCTTGGGTGTCGGCCATACAATAGTTCAAACGGGGAGAAGCCTGTGGATGATTGGGGAACTTCCCTAATGGCAAATAACAGGTACGGTAACAAACAATCCCAGTTTTTCCCATCTTTATCGACCGCCCGCCGTAACATGCTCTTTAAGGTTTTATTGAACCTTTCCACTAAACCATCTGTTTGTGGATGATAGACTGAGGTTCTGAGATGCTTGATTTTTAGGAGTTTACATAACTCTTTTGTTACTTGGGACATAAACGGTATTCCCTGGTCAGATAGAATCTCTTTAGGAATTCCAACCCGGGAAAACAGAACTACTAACTCTTTTGCTATGTTTTTGGCAGAGGTGCTACGTAGGGGAACTGCCTCCGGATATCGGGTGGCATAATCTAATATTACCAATATATGCTGATGTCCCCTAGCAGACTTTATTAGGGGTCCTACTAGATCCATAGCAATCCGGTCAAATGGTACCTCTATTATGGGAAGGGGTACCAATGGGCTGCGGTACGCCTTGAACGGGGCGGTGATCTGACATGCTGGGCATGAGGAACAATAATTCGTAATTTCTGCCAGAACCCCAGGCCAATAGAAGCTTCGGAGAACCTTTTCTTTTGTCTTTTCCACCCCTAGGTGTCCCCCCAATGGATGACTATGTGCGAGGTGTAACACTACATTACGGAATGTCCGTGGTACCAACAATTGTTTAGTTGTAACTGATTTTCTTTTATCAACCCGATATACTAGGTCGTTCTCTACCTCGAAGTAGGGGTAAGCAAGCGACCTATCTGGTTGGCCAAGAGTACTATTCAGGTCCCGTATATTTCCCCTTGCTACCTCTAATGTGGGGTCCTCCCACTGGGCCTTCTTAAAACTCCCAGGACTGACCTCTAGGTCAGCGAGGGTCTTATCCGGTTCTGGGGTGGTAAGTGTCTGATCAACATCCTGATTTGGGGTATTCCCTACCAAAGTAGTGATGGGGAAGGGAATTTTACAGCACTCCTCCTTTTCCCCCTTCTTATTTGGGCCCTCGTCAACCTCCATTTCTGAAAACGGGAAAGGATTTATTTCTTCTAATACTTCGTTATGGTCCGCTATTGAACTCTGGGCGCTATTCTGAGCGGGGGACCACATTTTTAGAAAATGGGGAAAGTCGGTCCCTATTAACACATCATGTGCCAGTTTGGGTACAATACCCACCTTGAAATCTAAAGAACCAAACTCTGTTTCAAAAAAAACATCAACAGTGGAATATTCATGATTAAAATGTATACAACAAATTGCCATTCTTTGTGAACTGTTTCCCTGTTTCTTCTTAATGGGCAAGAGGTATTCGGACACTAGTGTGACCATGCTCCCAGAGTCCAGAAGTGCCCGAACCCTCCTACCATTAACCTTTACAAATGCCCACAGATGGTTATTCAAGGGGTCCTCTGGGCTAGGGCGCATACATTGGGACAACAGCGAATAAGGTTCCACGCTGTTGCATTGCATGGGCTCATCATTTAGTGGGCAGATTTTTGCTGTGTGGCCCCTCTCATGACAATTTACACATTTAGGTACATAGTCTGTGTCCCACTTAGAGCCTTTTCCCGGCTCCCCATGTTGGCTATTGCCCTTAGTGTGCGAACCACTGTTGCTGGTGCTGCGTGAAGGTGGTCGCCGCTCTTCAGCTCCCCTTAACCCCGGTACCCTTTTACCGTCTCTGGAAGAGTCCTGGAACCTCGGGTAGTGGGGTTGCTCCACGACTGTGGGTTGCGGGTGCTCTCCTGCTGCATTGTACCTTTCTACGAGGGCCACAAGCTCATCCGCATTGTGGGGGTCACTCCGACTGACCCAATGGCGTAAGGCAGAGGGAAGTTTCCTCAAGAACTGGTCCATGACCAACCGTTCCACGATGTGGCTTGCTGAGTTGATCTCGGGTTGTAGCCACTTGCGGGCGAGGTGGATGAGGTCATACATCTGGCTTCGGGTGGCTTTATCCATCGTGAAGGACCATGCGTGAAACCTTTGGGCGCGAACAGCCGTGGTTACGCCGAGGCGGGCGAGGATCTCGAACTTCAATTTTGCATAGACGTTAGCTTCGGCTGGCTCTAGATCAAAGTAAGCCTTCTGGGGTTCGCCGCTTAGGAAGGGTGCGATTAGACCAGCCCACTCAGCTTCTGGCCATCCCTCTCTCTGTGCCGTGCGTTCAAATGTGAGAAGATAGGCTTCCACATCATCCGAGGGTCCCATCTTCTGAAGGTAGTGGCTTGCCCTGGTCATTTTCGGAACTGGGGCTGCCGCTGCCAGTGGAAGGTTACTGATAGTCCCCCTCAGGATCTCGAGTTCCTGCTGTAAGCCCTGAGCGAACCGCTGTTGCTCCTCTCTCAGCAAGCGGTTTGTCTCTTGCTGGTTTGCATTCGCCTGTTGCAGGATTGCATTAGTCTCTTGCTGGTTTATTAACAGCTGTCGCTGGGTTTCACTCGCCTGTTGCTGGGCTTCATTCGCGTCTTTCTGGACAGCGACATTGCGTACCAGCGCACTCACCACGTCTTTCCTTTAAAGTTTTTTAACCCGCAGACCTTTTAGTGCTCTGCCCGCATTCTCCACCATATGTGACAAACAGCTTACTCCGGGGCTCCGCCGCTTGTCCGGGACGGTTAGAACACGGTCTTTTGGGGTAGGTTAAATGAGGAGGCGTCACGTACTGTTCCTTTAAACAGGCTATGCCTGGTTTATTCAGTCCCAGGCACTGAGACTGCCACAGTGCATACAACAAAACACATCAAAACAAAAACTGCTCACCTGAGCGATAACTTAACTTAGACTTCCCTAACTCAGGGTGGAAGTGGCTTTTCCACTTTCCAACAACAAAACAAGGTACTTTTGCAGACTTAGCCAAATGAATAGAACAATGGAACCTGTGTGGGGAAGGGGCTTCTCCCCACTGTGTTCAGCAGCCTTCCAGGCTCTGGAGAAGAGGGAAGAGCAAACAGGAAATCAGTCTTACATACCTGATTTCTAATTAGCATGACAGGTGACAGAAATCCCTCAGTTCCAGCGCTTGCCCAAAACTGTGGGATGGAGTGCATGTATTATAAGGCTGCACTCCCAGGCCAGACAGGATAGAAACTGTTCAGTATCCTGGGAGCCCTATATATGGAATTTATTACCATCCCCTGGTTTCTGTCACAACATATATATATATATATATATATATATATATATATATATATATATATATATTATATATAAACAAGGGGAAAGCAACCTTTAAATAGCACACGGACATAAATGAAAGTGTAAGAAAAATAATTTTATTAGAGTGATTAAAACAGGGGATGAAATATAAAATGGGAGGGGGGCACAACACTACCTAGACAATATGGACCTGGAGGCAAGGGTCTAAATGAAGATCCAAAGCAAGACATATACAGGGTACAGGTGGCTTTGTCTAAGCGCACCTGCGTGACAATCAACCTACACTGAGATCTTGTGACCACATGTAAAAATATTATGCCATGTAATTTGATGCAATGGTTACATGTTATAGGTACACAAGTGATAGAGGTAACAAAATGCAAAATACGTCACCGCTCAGTAGGTAGATGTCACAGACAAGGGTAGGTCAAAACTCCATGTCAGATGGAAAAAGGTAGGGGCCCCCCTCAGCAAGACTCCCACTCATTTGACCTACCCTTGTCTGTGACATCTACATGCGTGGGAGTAATGGCGGACGCACGCTGCTGAGAAGCTCCTGACGGATGATAATCTATACACCTTGGAGAAAACGGCGTTCTCAACCACTGGGTCTCGAACTGATCGTGAGATTGCAGAGCGGAGGTGACTGTGGAGTCTGCATGGGCAGGTCCCATAAAATGCTTATTTTAATCAGACAAATTGTAAGTGTGCATTTGTCTTGTCCATGATTTATTAAAATGTTCATCTGATTTTACACAAGGATCGGGCGCTTTTTCTCTTTTCTTTTTCTAATAGGCACTATGGGAACTTGGTGAGCCCAAGAAGAAGCAGCCTGGACCTTTGTTTTATTCATTCATGGACTTCATTTGGACTTAAGTATCATTTTTTATAGTTTAATTTTTTGTATTTTTATAATTTTTTGTATTTTTATGCTTTTTTATGCTTTTTTATATGTTCAACAGACCATTTCATTTTTTCATATTTTTTGCACATTTTTTACAATTAGATTTTGCTTGATTCATGTTGCTATAATATATTTTATTCCAATTGTTATAGGTAGGCACTAGTTGGTTCATGTAAACATCATACTCAATTTTGATATTTGGTGCAACATTTTGGCACACGTCACCAGGGGGGCAGCAATTTGGGTGTGTTGAAAAAGGAGCGCTGTCTTTAAAACTGTTCATATATATATATATATAGAATCTAGATTTTATTATCTTTGTTTGCTGTGGTATTTGAACAATATATT
The DNA here is from genome assembly GCF_040206685.1 of Ascaphus truei. Lineage (NCBI taxonomy): Eukaryota > Metazoa > Chordata > Amphibia > Anura > Ascaphidae > Ascaphus > Ascaphus truei. The sequence continues at coordinate 450,462,465 of NC_134484.1, forward strand.
TTATTTGTATGCTCTATTTAGCTTATTTAAATCTCTCTAGTGTAATATGAACATATATCTGCACATATATTTTGAATCTGTTCTGTATTGTATTGATAAATGTCATTATTTGTTCGCTTAGTGCACTTTATAACAACCCATATTGCAAAGCTCGGTCTAGTTAGTGAGGTACTATTTAAAGGCCCCTGGTGAAGTCACGTAGACTTTTACAAAACGGAAATGCATAGGGACTCTTTGTGTTGCATGCTACGCAGGGCCACCAACAGAAATCATGTGGCCAAGGACAAATGAAAGGAGCAGGGACCCCCCTCCCCCCCAACTCATAGCGCACCTACCACGGATTATTATTTTTAGCGCAACCTTTAATTAACTGTTTTCTTGTTATTGTTAATACGGAAGAGGGTGACTGACTGACTGACTGGGTGGGTGACTGACTGACTGGGTTGGTGACGGTCAGGTTGGGTGACTGCCACAGTGGGTGACTGCCTGGGTGACTAGGTGGGTGACTGCCTGGGTGGATGACTGGGTGACTGACTGCCTGGGTGGGTGGGTGACTGACTGCCTGTCTTGGGTGGGTGACTGACTGCCTGCCTGGGTGGGTGGGTGACTGACTGCCTGTCTGGGTGGGTGACTGACTGCCTGCCTGGGAGTTGACTGCCTGCCTTGACTGACTGTCTGTCTGGATGGGTGACTGACTGCCTGGGTGGGTGACTGACTAGGTGACTGACTGGGTGACTGACTGGATGGGTGACAGACTGAGTGGGTGACTGACTGACTGGGTGGGTGACTGTCAGGGTGGGTGACTGCATGGGTGACTGGGTGGGTGACTGCCTGGGTGACTGGGTGGGTGACTGCCTGGGTGGGTGACTGACTGCCTGGGTGGGTGGGTGGGTGGGTGACTGACTGACTGCCTGTCTTGGGTGGGTGACTGACTGCCTGTCTTGGGTGGGTGACTGACTGCCTGTCTGGGTGGGTGGGTCACTGACTGCCTGTCTGGGTGGGTGACTGACTGCCTGCCTGGGAGTCGACTGCATGCCTTGACTGACTGCCTGCCTTTTGACTGACTGCCTTGGTGGGTGCCTGGGTGACTGACTGCCTGGCTGGCTGACTGACTGCCTGGGTGGCTGACTGACTGACTGTCTGGATGGGTGACTGACTGACTGACTGACTGACTGGGTGACTGACTGGGTGACTGACTGACTGACTGGGTGACAGACTGGGTGGGTGACAGACTGGGTGACTGACTGGGTGGATGACTTGACTGGGTGGGTGACTTGACTGACTGTCTGAGTGGGTGACTGATTGACTACTTGGGTTGACTGACTGACTGCCTGGGTGGGTGACTGCCTGTGTGGGTGGGTGGGTGATTGACTGCCTGGTAAGGTGGGTGACTCACTGACTGCCTGGGTGGGTGGGTGACTGCCTGGGTGACTGCTTGGGTGGGTGGCTGGGTGACTGCCTTTGACTGACTGCCTGGGAAGGTGGGTGACTGAATGACTTCCTGGGTGACCGACTGACTACATGGTTGGGTGACTGACTGACTGACTGCTTGGGTGGGTGACTGCCTGGGTACGTGGGTGACTGACTGCTTGAGTGGCTAACTGCCTGGGTGGGTGGGTGACTGGCCCTTGACTGCCTGGGTGGCTGACTGACTGGGTGGGTGGGTGACTTGGGTGACTGGGTGGGTGACTGGGTGATTGACTGCCTGGGTGGGTGAGTGACTAACTGCCTGGGTGGGTGAGTGACTGACTGCCTGGGTGGGTGCGTGGGTGACTGCATGCATGTGTGGGTGGATGACATGGGTTGGTGGGTGACTGCGTGCGTGGGTTACGTGGGCGGGTGACTGTGTGCATGGGTGGGTGGCACCAATACATTTTTAAAAGACCTCCACCACATTTTAAAAAGACCCCCACCACCCCAATAAATATACACAATACCCCCACCTCCCCATTACATATACAAAATACCCCCACTACCCCAATACATATACAAAATACCCGCACCAACCCAATACATATACAAAATACCCGCACCAACCCAATACATATACAAAATGCCCCCAATACATTTACAAAATACTACCCCACCACCTCAATACATATACAAAATACCCCCACCTCCCCAATACATTTACAAAATACACCAACCACCCCAATACATATTCAAAATACCCCAACCACCCCAATACATATACAAAATACCCCACCTCCCCAATACATATACAAAATACACCCACCACCCCAATACATATACAATTTAGACTTACCTTGGGGATGGTGTCAGGAGGGGGGCGGCAGTGGATGCGGAGGGAGGCTAGTGGATTCGGAGAGGGGCTAGTGGATGTGGAGGGGGGCTAGTGAATTGGGAAAGGGGGCTAGTGGATGTGGAGGGGGGCTAGTGGATTGGGAAAGGGGGCTAGTGTATGGGGAGGGGAGCTAGTGGATTGGGAAAGGGGGCTAGTGGATGTGGAAGGGGGCTAGTGGATTGGGAAAGGCGGCTAGTGGATGCGTTTTGTGACCTACGCAGAAAAGTTCACACCTCTATTCATTAACCATGGAGTGAGACAAGTGAGGGAAAGGTTCAAATCCCCGATCAGTGTTTGATTCCAAATAACTTATGTAGTCTTCATGTCTGGGTTTTTACCTGTATTTTTATATGTAGTTTACTCTCTCACATGCACTCGCTATTCGTTTTTCTTCTTTTTTCTTCAAGGATATTTATTGTGCTGATTTATTTTTGTTGAATGATTGCTAAGTCTGCTGAACAGTTTAGCTACAAAACGCGTACGTGTAAAACCACGTTTCCACACATTAACTTAGATAACTAGTGTGTCAACTGCTTCAGTGTTAATCTTTGAACAGTATCACAAGAACTGCTCAAGAGATTTCTTATTTACAAGAGCCCAATGTTTAAAAAGAAGAGATGTGTCGCTGCGAAATTACTCATGGGTCAAATGAGTGACCACGTGAATTTAATTATTCAGTCAAACGTTAAATAAAAATAACAAATAACTTTATTTCATATTGCGCTTTTCTCCCAATGGGACTCAATTACAGTACAATTGGCAGAATGCAGCATATAGGATTTTAACAGACGAGTGCCCAAACAATCTTACAATCTATGTTTTTGGTGCTGAGGCCCAGAAAGATAAAGGGACTTGCCCAAGCTGAGGCCAGGATTTGAACCAGACTCTCTTGATTCAAACGTCTGTAGTATTGTTATCAGTGTCAGTGTCTTTACTCACAGAGCCACTATTTTTCTGAGCATATGAACAGTATGTAGACTAGAGTAGCATAATTAATTATTGCACACATAAGACTGTACCTGTTACAACATATGGCTTCAGGCTTTTGCAGCATGCAAACGAGAAACAGGCACCTGTATCAGAATTTGAAGAGCAATGTCATGTAAAGTAAATGTAGGCTAATAGCCTTAAATTCATGAAGTCACCTATATTGTCACTGAAAAAGTTTGGGTGCAAAATTGTGTAGTAATTTTTTTACTAATACACCTCTTATTTACTGTATATGGTACTGTATGTTTTTGTGGCATAATTGACTTGTTACAAAGATAAAGAACACTGCCAAAGAGATATCTCCTGTGGTGGGGAGATGACAGGAAGCCTCCAGCTCCTTCTACTCAATTCACCATCATTATACTATTACAATTCATCAAGGGTGGTAAATTCTTGGAACAGCCTCTTATCCGATGTGGTGGATTGTGGTACATCAAAGGAAGTCCAACCTGCTTCAGATGGATATAAGGCTGACCTAAATATGAAAGAAATGCAAGGATATAATGTAGTGCAAGGTTGTACAACAGGCAGGAAAGTGGGCAGACTATGTGGGTCAAGTGGCGGAATCGGACATTTGTCAACGTTTGGCCACCGAGGAACCCTTCGCCACAGTCGCTCCGCCGCTGGACATTCAGCCATTTTCACCAATAAGGTAAGTTAACTTAAGGGGTTTTAGCGTTTAGGGTAGGGGGTTAAGAATAGTGAATTTAGGGTAAGGGCTTAGGTTTTTAAAGTAGGGAATTAGGGTATGGGGTTTAGGATAAAGGGTTAAAGGGTACATTTTTAGGCTTAGAGATTATGGTAAGGGGTTTTAGGGTAATGGGGTTAAGGTTAGAGGCTTACCTTGGAGGTGAAGCAGCCGGCGAAGAGATGTTCCTGAAGCGACCAAATGTCCTAGACCGGTCAAGTGGTTCTTATCTGTCGTCAATTTCCATGTTTCTATGTCTTAGTGCCAGTTTCTTTTAATCTATCCTTGCTTTAATCTAGTGAACTGTAGCAATCAATTCCAAATAGATTGGCTGGGCCACCACGAGCTGGGAGATCTTGTAAACCATTAAACTTTCATTGAAGTTTAACATGAGAAATGTGCCTGCGTAGTTTGCTTAAGAACACTAACCAAGTTACACTGGCGACACACTTTATTCGAGCTTGGCTAGTCCCACGAATTCGGGTATACCCGGGTGTATTGAGGTTTGTGACTGTTTTCTGCCCGAGTACATTGAGTTATTTTCCAAGCAGGGATTGAAGCATTTTATTCCCGCTGGCTGCAATACTGCACAGTATATATATATAAACTGCATTACAATTCATGAATTTATGCCATCTGGTAGACACGCGAAGCATTGCAGCCTATTAAATCCTAATCATTATCATTTAACAGATCAGCCGCCCATCAGCCAGGCATGAACCCAGGCTGGGAAGGCAAATGCAACGGGGCTTGTCAGAGGTTAGGAGTGGCGCATTCCAGGTATCTGCCAGGTACATACCGGGTATTTGCTCGAATAAAGTGTGTCGGTGCAGTATCTTCTGTTCCTCAACCCCAGAACGTGACGAAAACCTGAGCAAGTAAGTATCGGAGCTTCATTTCATTTCAGATGCAAAAAAAAAAAAAATTATTGGACAGAGTACCTAAAATGTTTGGAAATGAAATCCAAACACATACAGTAACTATTTTCTGAATGCATTCGTTTTTATATTTCCTGAATACATTCACAGTTTGCGGTGCAATTTATTTGATGGTTGAGGGATCTCACTAAGAACACGAGACTAACCACGATTCCGTGCAGACTGCACCTCACAGATCCAGCCTCCTGTTTCCTTCCAGATGCAGCGGTTGCAATACCTTGCAGTCACCTCCTAAAATGAATAATATCAAAATGATATATTATCTCTTAAATAGTCCTACAGTGTGTTCATAATTGGAAACTAGCATTTTTGTGGAAACATTTGGGGTCTATGTAGTAAAAGTTGCCAAACATTTTTTTTTTACCTTATATCTACTGAAGAAAACCAATAAAAATATATTAAGCTTGTGCGCGTTTATGCACTACAAAATGTTTTCCTATTGGCTGTCTCAAGCGGCAAAAGTGTTTTTTAGTTAGGTATATTGAGGCAAACACTTACAATGCCCATGATGCACATATGTAAATGATATGTACTAAACAAATACAGTATGTACAGGCATACCCCGGTTTAAGGACACTCACTTTAAGTACACTCGCGAGTAAGGACATATCGCTCAATAGGCAAACGGCAGCTCACGCATGCGCCTGTCCGCACGTCCAGAACAGCAATACCGGCTCCCTACCTGTACCGAAGCTGTGTGCAAGCGGGGAGACTATAGAGCCTGTTACACATGCGTTACTTACATCAGTTATGCACGTATATAACGATTGCAGTACAGAACATGCATCAATAAGTGGGGAAAAGGTAGTGCTTCACTTTAAGTACATTTTCGCTTTACATACATGCTCCGGTCCCATTGCGTATGTTAATGCGGGGTATGCCTGTACTGTACATCAGAAAAATATTTCAAACTGACACTGAATCGCATGCCAAGTTGAACCTGTCTTACATAGTCTACAAAGACTATTTATATTTTTTACGCAGAATTACATGTGCTTGCATTGCTTTGTAACATAAATGTAATATTTTCCCACTATGGCTATTTTTATATTACTATTTTTGCTGCGTTCTGATTTAATTTACATTGTTACAAACCATTTCCCCGCTTTATTGCAGACAATGGTGATGCTTAACTTCAGGTCTTTCATTCGGCTATTTATGTTATCAATATTTAAAACAAGATCCATGGGTCATCTTCTCTGTAATCCTAACATAACATTGTGGCATGTAACCAGTGGGGTGGTGCATTGTGTTAATAATTAAATACATTAATTATTGTAGCTATTCTGGTAAGTTTAATTTTTTTTTCTATTGAGTTTCCCAAGTTTGCAAAGATCAGGCGTTGCAATGGATTCTCCCTCTGAAATACAAGAGCTGATACCACTGATCACTCCTCCTAAGGGCTTATTCTACAAGCACCAAAGCAGCTGATCAGGCCATTTTTGGGGAATTAGCTATTTCGTGAATATATTAAAAAAAAAACCTTTGGTGCCGATGCACTAAGCTCCGTTAGGCTATTTAACCTAACGTTAACCTAAATTAACATCAGGTTATCAGTAATGCCTCTCCACTAAAGAGAATAACGTAACGTTAACGCAGTATTACTCCTTGAATTAACGTATGGTTCCATTTTTCCAGCTGTTAGTGCTATATGTAAAAGAGCTGTACTCGGATTCTTAAGAATCCACCATCGGATGGCTGAATCCGCGGATTACAGTTCATAAATCCGCCCACGGATTGCGGTATCCGCAGAGTGTATTGGTAATAATAATAAAAAATCCGCAAAACGCGAATCGCCCTTTTTTCAGATGGACCCGCTGAAATCCGCAGACCAAAGGAACCGGCCGATCCGCCGCGGATCAAAAACCGCCCCAAATATTCACCCATCTCTATTCCCTACTATAAATAATATCGCAGTCACTTTGGTACTAATAATGAATGTATTTTGGTTTGGCAGCAAAAGTAAAACTGGGGCCTAATGACATGATACGACGAGCGCATTCCGCCCAAAATATGACTAGGAACTTTCCAGGGAACGTATCGGAATACAGGTCACGTTACGCTAACGTCCGAAGCAACTCCGTGTCTCAGTTAGTGGCCAAGTAAGTAAACGTTTCTTGTGAATATAAAACGGTCAGAGAACAGGGATAACAAAATGACACCAATGGTTCTATGTATCAGAGGGAACCCAGGCTCCAGTAATGTTTGTTTTGATTTTACATGCTTTGGATCAGCGTAAAAATTCATACATTTGACGCAGATCAGATAGCAGAGGCATTTACACTACATCTACACGTAACAGGTTATTTTTATTGTGGATAGAAAATATATATTTTTTTGTAAATGACAGTCTTAGATACAGTAGTGCAAGGGAGGCCAACTCCAGTACACAAGGGCCACCCACAGGTCAGGTTTTCAGGATACCCCTGCTTCAGCACAGGGGGCTCAATTAGTGGCTTAGTCCTTGACTGTAAAGTGTTTTATTTGAAAGCTTACAATTCCACTTTCTTTCGAAAGAAAAATGAATTCACCCGGGAATGCCTCTCGCACGTCCCATTTTTACAGCATGTATGTATCTTACATTATCTTAAAATACAATAAGCAAAATCAGACAATTGGAAAGGAAATCCCTGCCTTGAAGAGCTTACAATCTAAGTGGTATGTTGGGAGACTTACAGATACAGCAGGTGAGGGAATAAGTGCTGTAGATGGCAGTGCTTGGCCACAATGGGTGGTAGGAGTAACTGTGGGTGTTGGACAGTGGATATGAGTGCTGGCTATTGAGATGCTTGATTTGTGAGGTGAGTTTTAAGGTTAGTCAGTATTAAATCAGATAGGTTACACCATAGCCAGGGAAGAGGTGGCAGGGAGGCGTGGGTGGGAGCAGGTGTGTATATGGCTGGGTCCCGGATTAGGAGAGATCTCCAGCAACAGGAAAGAGTATATAGAGAGAGGGTGTGAATAGCATCCTTAATTCTTAAACCTTTCTAAAACGCAGTTGAAAGAGCTTTACCCTAATGTTTATTAAATATAGACCTTTAAATGAGGCACAGGACCACTACTTATTAAAGCCACTCGGACCACTGATTACAGTGATATAAAAAAAAATGTTGTTACTATGATTCATGTTATTATTACAATGAACTGCTGCAGGGGTGGCCAACTCCAGTCCTCAAGGGCCACCCACAGGCCAGGTTTTCAGGAAACCCCTGCATCAGCACAGGTGTCTCAATCAGTGGCTCAGTCCTTGACTGTCAAGGCCTGAGCCACTGATTGAGACACCTGTGCTGAAGCAGGGGGTATTCTGAAAACCTGAACTTGCCAAGCGTAAGCCTGTGACTATCAGGTTTGTTACCGGTGTAGAACTTGCTTGCCTCTCCCCTCCCCCACCCCCCTCCCCCGCCCCTACGGGATATCATGTAGCTACCTTGTGTATTCTGGTGCTGGTGCATACCTGTTGGTGTGACAGAAGGCCCGAGGGCTCCGCAATGTTGTGGGGAGACATCAAGCCAGGCTTTCCAGGCAGATGGTTGTTCTTCCTTCAGCGCAGCATCTCCATCCCATGAGGATCCTGGGATAGCCAGGATGGTCCTCACAGGCAACTCTTTCTCAGGTCTCAGAATCAGACATCACACCATGGGCAGTACAACGGGTCTTTATTTGGTGCAGTACGGCATGACTTTCTCCAATCCCCTCAAAGCAGTACCCAGGGCTTGAGGCCCTAAGCACGCCTCCTCAGCTTCCGTACCCCCTAACAGGGTAAGGATTCAGCCCACTCCTATCCAGGAGAAGCTTTGACATGCTCCCTCCACGCAGGGAAAGAAACACAGGACCCCCCCAGAACCACTTACTCTAAACTGAGAGGAACCCACCCCTCCCCAGGGGAGTGGCTTGTAAGCCGGCCTCCTACAGGCATAGGCCCTTGTAGTACCAGGCTAATCCTGAACTGTATTAACTAAAATCCTATGCAATAACATTACCAGGCCCTGAAGGATTTACTCCCAACACTGCCCTCTTTTACTGGGACACTTTATGATGTTGGAAGGGCCGAAGAAATTAGTAGCCAGGAGTGCCCCGCTACACCGGCAACTAAGAAAGCCGAGCACGTCCCTCTTAAAATATAGTTAATATAACTTCCTAGCTCCTCCTGCCTAGGGCTGCCGGCAGAGGGGAAGGAGAGCCAGCCTAGTGTCCCGGGCCAGGTGGTGGAGGGCCTCGGATAAGAGCATTATTTCCAGGGCCGTTCATAGCAGTAGTGGGCCACCTCCAGTTCTAGGACCGCTTCCCCCACTCAACAACCGGGCTGAGCCCCCTCAGCTGAACAATCAAAGTAGGGACTGAAGCCCTAGCCCCCGTTAATTCTGTTGGTGGAGCCGATCCTATTCATAGGGGCTATGCACTAAGCTCTGATAAGTCATTTTAGAGCGCAAAGTGCTCTTCGATCGTGCTTTTTGGCTCAATCCGATGCACTACGCAATGCAAACAGGCACTTTGCGCTCTAAAAATTACTTTTTTCAGGGATTTTTTCTAAGTCCAACTTTGCTCGATCGTAACCCTGTTTGCGTGAAATTCTGCCCTAAAGCGGAATGCACTAAGCAATGCAACCTTAGCAAATGCGAAAGTTGCGTTGATTAGAACACGTCAGGTCAGAGTAGACGCAAAGAAATCTGGACATAGAAAAAATTCTGGCTTTTTATTTTTGCATGCGCAAAACCCATACAGGAGGCCAGCGGGTGTCCCCGGCTGACCCCGTGGGGGTCCCGACGGAGCCCGGGGGTCGCGCGGGTGTCACCGGCTGACCCCGCGGGGGTCCGGGGGTCCCCGGCTCACCAAGCGGGGGTCCCCGCGGGAGTTCCGGGGTACCCGCGGGCCTGCGGTACCAATGTTGCACCTCCAAAAATAAAAAACAACAATTCTAACTAAATACACCCCCCTAACACATACAATATAGTAATGGCCAAAATTACTATTATCCAAATATGGATAATAATGCATTTGGCCATTTTAAATACATAAACATTACAATAAATACAGTCAAAACATATTACACTTACCTTTTACAGGCGCCCACGATGAAGGCCATCTTCATACTCATCTTAATCCTGCCCATGCCCCCTCCGGTGCTGCAAAACATGCACAACAATTACAATAGCCAATGTAATGTCCCCTAACCCCTTAATCACCATAGCGGTTATTAACCGCTACAGTCATTAATGGGTTAACCCACCCTCACCCACCACTCGGGAGGCCTACATACCCTCCCACTCTAACCCCCCACCCCGTGAGGCCTAACCACCCTCACCCACTACCCACAAGGGAGGCCTACCCACATACCATTGGGGCCAATACACCCCCCCCCCCCCCACAACACATAGAGTACAATAATGTGCTAAATAACTATTATCCAGATATGGATAATATATTATTTGCCCATTATTAAACACATAAAACATCCTCAAATCAAAACATGCATTTTTAATCTTAAAATCACCACATTGCATGTTACAATAAATCCAGCAGCCATTGCAAATATAAAAGAAAACAAATTGCAGCTACACAAATGTCTATGAAATGTCACACAATTGCATAGTGTGTACATGATGCAATTAATCTGTGCATCATATAACACTATGCAAAATATATGTAACAATAACATACACTATGAACAATGTCCCCTAACCACCAATGCCATCCTTAAAATCAATTAGAAACTAACCAACATCAATACAATTAGCATCAATCAATTAATCCATTTCCTCAAACAATTAAAATACAATACAAATCAATTATACAATACCCTATTCAATTGCTAAAGCCAAACCATTGCCAAAACAATTCTAATTTAAAGTAACCACCATCATTCTAATCTTACTACCATAAAGAAGCCTTTAGCTAAATACAAATGACATTATGAAGTACAATGACAAAATAAAGATGCTAAATACATTATCCATACATGAAAAGAACATAAACATGAGCCAAACAATCAATTATTATCCCTGTATGTCTATCCATACAGATAGAAAAACATAACATACAGGGGCAATAATACAGCATAAAATACAAAGCATTTAAATACAAAAATCACATACAATACACCCATTCAGTGTCCGTGAATGTATTATGTAGATTTATACATTCACAGGCATTAAATGGTACTGAAAAAATAAAAGACATGAATCAAAAATCATAAAAATCTGTAAAAGTAAAAATAATAAACTTTTCTTTTGTTTACTCACCATTAGATGTCCACTCACCGAAATCCAAGCGACACGGAAGCACAGGAACCAATCCACAGGTAAGCCATAAAATAAAAAACCATAACAAATCCACTGTCTGTGTCTTCTTTCTTCTTTGGGGTCTTTTGGTGTCTTCTCCGGCTTTTGGGGTCTTCTCCGGCTTCTTCCGTCTTCTTCCATCTTCTTACGCCACGCCCTTCTTCTCTTCTTAGGAGGGGAGATGTTCCCTCCTCGGCGACTAGCTTAAAAATGAGGCGACATAGGCTTTTATAGGCCTATGACGTCACATTTTGGTCAAATGTTTCCCACGGTCCTGATTGGGCCGTGAAAAACATGTGATTTGGCCGACCAAAAAAAAAATGATGACGTCATTTAAAGGCAATGAAAGCACAGCCAATCAGAATGGCTTTGCTTCAATTGCCTTTAAGATGACGTCATTAAAAGAAACATGGCCGGTCTCACATGGTACGGTAGCCAATCAGAGCGTGGGAACTCCATCCAATCTCTGATTGGCTCTAGTAGACCATGTGACAGAGGCTTGGGGGAGAACGGATGTGACGTCATGAAAGCCTGTCACATGGTACTAGAGCCAATCAGAGTTGGGATGTATTTCCCATGCTCTGATTGCCTTTAAATGACGTCATCATTTTTTTTTTGGTCTGCCAAATCACATGTTTTTCACGGCCCAATCAGGACCGTGGGAAACATTTGACCAAAATGTGACGTCATAGGCCTATAAAAGCCTATGTCGCCTCATTTTTAAGCTAGTCGCCGAGGAGGGAACATCTCCCCTCCAAAGAAGAGAAGAAGGGCGTGGCGTAAGAAGATGGAAGAAGATGGAAGAAGACGGAAGAAGCCGGAGAAGACCCCAAAAGACGGAAGAAGACACCAAAAGACCCCAAAGAAGAAAGAAGACACAAACAGTGGATTTGTTATGGTTTTTTATTTTATGGCTTACCTGTGGATTGGTTCCTGTGCTTCCGTGTCGCTTGGATTTCGGTGAGTGGACATCTAATGGTGAGTAAACAAAAGAAAAGTTTATTATTTTTACTTTTACAGGTTTTTATGATTTGTGATTCATGTCTTTTATTTTTTCAGTACCATTTAATGCCTGTGAATATATCTATCTATATAATACTAACAAATCTACGTAAGTACCAGCACTCACTGTATAATAGCTAAATGATGAAAACAGTTGTAATGCAGAATAAACATTTAATAATAAAATGAACCAGAAATAAATCAAATGTGTTTGCAGAAACCAGTATCACAAATGGGCATGTCACAAAGTGAGGGGTGGGGGGGGGGAAAGAAGGAAAAGGGGAAAAAACATGAAACACAAGGAATATACACAAAAAAACGGAGAACGGAAAGTATGCTAGGGGGGCAACGTTTCGAGGGACTACCTCTTCATCTGGCCCATTCCCCCTGGTCCAAAAGGACCGAGAGGTACTTCCCTAAGCCTCCCTTCCCCTATACCTGGTCAAATCAGACACCCCTGAAAATAGCTAGTAAACATATAGTGTAAGCTAAATACAGCTAAACAGCTAATAGCAGGGCAGCAAGAATCCACTAATGGTACAGTTAAAGCTGAACACAGCTTGCAAGAAAGCAGCTTGCAAATGAGCACCAAGAGTCCACACAGTCAGTGAAAGGTTAATGAGAAAAATAAATGAAGTGGTCAAACCCTCAGTGGCTCTGCTCCTTCAGCTGCTCGTGTGGAGTGCTGTATTTAGCTTACACTATATGTTTACTAGCTATTTTCACGGGTGTCTGATTTGACCAGGTATAGGGGAAGGGAGGCTTAGGGAAGTACCTCTCGGTCCTTTTGGACCAGGGGGAATGGGCCAGATGAAGAGGTAGTCCCTCGAAACGTTGCCCCCCTAGCATACTTTCCGTTCTCCGTTTTTTTGTGTATATTCCTTGTGTTTCATGTTTTTTCCCCTTTTCCTTCTTCCCCCCCCCCCCCCTCACTTTGTGACATGCCCATTTGTGATACTGGTTTCTGCAAACACATTTGATTTATTTCTGGTTCATTTTATTATTAAATGTTTATTCTGCATTACAACTGTTTTCATCATTTAGCTATTAGACAGTGAGTGCTGGTACTTACGTAGATTTGTTAGTACTATACAGGGGAATAAGGGTCCCCTTTTGTTCCGTGCACCCTGCAATTGCATATATTTAACACCATCAGAGTGCTGTCTATCGTCCCCTTTTACCCTTATCTATATAATACATTCACGGACACTGAATGGGTGTATTGTATGTTATTTTTGTATGTAAATGCTTTGTATTTTATGCTGTATTATTGCCCCTGTATGTTATGTTTATCTATCTGTATGGATAGACATGCAGGGATAATAATTGATTGTTTGGCTCATGTTTATGTTCTTTTCATGTATGGATAATGTATTTAGCATTTTTATTTTGTCATTGTACTTAATAATGTCATTTGTATTTAGCTAAAGGCTTCTTTATGGTAGTAAGATTAGAATGATGGTGGTTACTTTAAATTAGAATTGTTTTGGCAATGGTTTGGCTTTAGCAATTGAATAGGGAATTGTATAATTGATTTGTATTGTATTTTAATTGTTTGAGGAAATGGATTAATTGATTGATGCTAATTGTATTGATGTTGGTTAGTTTCTAATTGATTTTAAGGATGGCATTGGTGGTTAGGGGACATTGTTCATAGTGTATGTTATTGTTACATATATTTTGCATAGTGTTATATGATGCACTGATTAATTGCATCATGTACACATTATGGAATTGTGTGACATTTCATAGACATTTGTGTAGCTGCAATTTGTTTTTTTTATATTTGCAATGGCTGCTGGATTTATTGTAACATGTAATGTGGTGATTTTAAGATTAAAAATGCATGTTTTGATTTGAGGATGTTTTATGTGTTTAATAATGGGCAAATAATATATTATCCATATCTGGATAATAGTTATTTAGCACATTATTGTACTCTATGTGTTGGGGTGGGGGGGTGTATTGGCCCCAATGGTATGTGGGTAGGCCTCCCTTGTGGGTAGTGGGTGAGGGTGGTTAGGCCTCACTGGGTGGGGGGTTAGAGTGGGAGGGTATGTAGGCCTCCCGAGTGGTGGGTGAGGGTGGGTTAACCCCTTAATGACTGTAGCGGTTAATAACCGCTATGGTGATTAAGGGGTTAGGGGACATTACATTGGTTATTGTGATTGCTGTGCATGTTTTGCAGCACCAGAGGGGCATGGGCAGGATTAAGATGAGGATGAAGACGGCCTTCATCGTGGGTGCCTGTAAAACGTACGTGTCAAATGTTTTGACTGTATTTATTGTAATGTTTATGTATTTAAAATGGGCAAATGCATTATTATCCATATGTGGATAATAGTAATTTTGCCCATTACTATTTTGTATGTTGTGTATTGCAATGTTTATTGGGGGAAATTGTCCCCAATAAACATGCTAATGTGCCTTAACCCCTTCATTGCCTTAGCGGATAGCCACTATGGTAATGAAGCTGCATTAATGTAAATTTTAATAATAGTGTGCGGGAGCAGGGGGTCCCCTGAGCTGAACCGCATTGATTTCTGCCTCAGAGACCCCCTGCTTCCCGAGTTACAGGCCCCGGTTTGGGGCATCGGTGCCAGTGCGGACGCCATCTTTATAGAGCCCACGCCGCGTCTTGGACGCTATAAAGATGGTGGCGGCACTGCCACCCGATGCCCCATACCGTGGCCTGTAACTCGGGAAGCAGGGGGTCTCTGAGGCAGAAATCAATGTGGTTCAGCTCAGGGGACCCCCTGCTCCCGCACACTATTATTTAAAATACATTAATGCTGCTTCATTACCATAGCGGATAGCCGCTACGGTAATGAATTATTGTTTATTGTTATGTGTGTTATAATACTAGTGTAGATGTGCAGGGGGTCTCTTGAGCTGAACCGCATTGGTTTCAGGTCTGAGGACCCTCTACTTCAGGAGATATAGGTCCCTTTATGGGTTGCCGGTATCCCCTGCAGAATGTAAATAACCCGGTCACGTGACGCGGGAGCTTTAAACTGCAGGGGATATCGGCACCCCATAACGGGGCCTGTAACTCCTGAAGTAGGGGGTCCTCAGACCTGAAACCAATGCGGTTCAGCTCGGGAGACCCCCTGCTCATGTACACTATTATTAAAATGTTTTTATTTAGTGTACAATCGCCTGTAACAGTCTTGCATGGAGATAGCAAATCTCCATGCAAATGTTACAGGCGGCTTTTTTTTCTATCAGCTAGCGAACGGAGAGGTTCAGAACGCTAGCAGGGGGAAAAAAAGCAAACCGTACGCTGTGGCTGTTTTGAGCTATTTTGAGCAGGTACGTTAAAAAATGGCCTCAAGGCCTTAGTGCATCACGTCCCCGGCCTCACTTTTTAACAAACCTGCTTTTTGGCCAAATCAGAACGCAAAGCCATTGAGCTTAGTGCATAGCCCCCTGAGTTTCTAAATATCACACAGAAATCAGCAGGGAAATATTAGTCAAAAGTAGTCTGACACATTCTCTTAGCATCAATTTAACAGCAAAAAGCGCGATGCATACCGTGGGCTGAAGAAATAGCTCAGTGATGATGTCACTGCCTTTCGCAGCTGTGTTGTACCCGTGTACAATGAAGGTAAATACTGCAGCATAGATGAGAACAAACTAACTAAATAGTGTGGAAATGACAGTACTCTACCGCAGCAAAATAAATAAGAGATGTAGCAGATGAGATGGTAAAACACAACAGACAACGTGAATTAATAGCAATTATACCTGAGAACATCCTTTCAAAATAACTTTTGTTTCATTCTTTATTTACAACTGGAGAACATAGTGAAAGCGCACATAGCGGGTTATTCATTAAACTGCGACAGTGCCGATCAGGGCACGGAAACGCCCATGGACATCAAAGAAAGTTTCCCTGTGATATCGCTCTGATCGGCACTATCGCAGTTTAATGGGAAAAAAAAACGCCCCAGTTTTGTTCATTTTACAAGAAAACCGTAATGAGTTGAAATGTATATTTTCTTAGGTATGAGAATGCACTGGTTCAGAAACCGGCGAATCCAACTTATTCAAGCCAATGTGAGCAAAAGGTATGTATGCGTTTCTGTCTTTGCAACTATCTCATCTCTATGGATCAAGAAATCCACGTGTTCAGTTCTGAGACTTCTGTATAGATACAATATTCCTCTGAGATATGGAGGCACGTTAGCGCAAACCTTACACCAGGGGCCTCAAACTCAGTCCTCAAGGGCCACCAGCATGTCAGGTTTTAAGGATATCCCTGCTTCAGCGCAGGTGGTGCAGTCTTTGACTGAGCCACTGATTGAGCCACCTGTGCTGAAGCAGGGATATCCATAAAAGCTGGCCTGTTGGTGGCCCTTGAGGACTGAGTTTGAGACCCCTGCTTTGCACAAATACAATAAGCCATGTGTATCTCATAATACAGGGGACAGATGAGTACCGTTTGTAGACTCCAGTAGTAGATCTCATATCATGATCCTGTTTGCACATAAAGAGATGACAATCTGAAAAAAAGCCCAAAAGCCTATGATATTCATAAAAAGTCACAGTAGTCACAAACACATCATAATACTCATAACATAAGGTCATTTTATTTCTTTGTTATGATATACGTCTATGAGGGTTTATTAAATGTGTAATATGATTTATGTGTATGTAACTATTGCAGTGCCCATAGGGATTGCAAATCACTGACATTCCTAAAGTGAAATTGTAATGATATTTTTAGGTTGTGGATAAAAAACTTTCAGAGCGAAAGAGTCTGTTGCAGATAAAAAATCCTGCATTATTTGAACACCATAACAAGGAAATTTCCAAGAGAAGCAAGTCATTGGAAAATGTGGTTCTGGCTCTGAAAGTTCCCTCCGATACGAGTGATATGAATCAACAGACAACACTGAAAACCAACAGGGATTGCGTTACTCAACAGATTACAGTTGTTTCAGCTTCAACTGAGCAAACAGATTCCTCCAACGGGTTCAGGAAGAGTGATAACAAGACATCGATCAGGCATGATTCCAAACAGGTTCAAATGCTGGCTAAATACAGGCCAGAGTCATCCTCTGTATCAGACAAGATTGTGGAGAAAGGAAGGACCACAGCCGAAAAACATCAGGTTAGAAAAAGGAGTGATTTCTATCAAAAACAAACACAAAGGGCCATACTTACTATCCCATAAGAAACCTCACTGCACTGGGGAAACACTCTGTGGCTCATTCAACTGAATGGGCTGTAAGGTATCTTCTGGCGTCAAAAGGTGTCTCATTGGATATCCAGCACTGCTAGGTAATATGAGCCCTATGGCCTTTGTCTATATCCTATGAAGTTGAAGTTTGGGAAGTTTTTCGTCCGAAAATGACCCGAACAGCTGATTCAGTGGGTACAGTATAAAATAACTATATGAATTATTTATTACAGTCTCCCAGCTGTACCACTAAATGTATCAAAGCAAAGAATCATATTGCTTCTTATGGGACTTTTTCCATTGGTAAATCTGGTGGGGTTTTTTGTTCTAGTTTTGCCCAGGTTTGGCAGCAAGGAAACCAAGATACATACTATTGGAATTTAATGAACAGCCCCCTTAGCCCACCCTATTCTTATCAGAGAGACAATAAAGAAAAGAGCAGGGAGAGAGAGCTCGCCTCTAGCTGGACAATCCCTTGTTGAACCCATGGGGGGCTATGTAAGAATTGTTGTTGTTTTTAGAGAACTGAAAGAATGCCCATTTTCACCTACAATCATTAGTGCCATAAGTGAGTACAGTGTGTCATGTTACTTACTCTTCGCATGGTGTGTAGTAGCATGTTCATACACATGAACGCATTAAGAATTGTTTGTCTACTTGCATTTGTATTATGTGCCAAGAAAAACTTGACTGTCAATGTTGATGCATTTCTGGCGCCCAGAAGAGGTGCATATTTATTCTACATATCATTTGCATTTGTGCGCTACCAACATCCAAACTCCCCCCTGTAACTCCACCACCCAGCATCATTACGTACTTAGTGACAACATAGTCGACTAAACATCAACATACATTATACATTGGGCCACCACGACACTTACATTTGTTACTCTTCTGCGTGTCACTTTTAGGACAACATTGCTTTTAGTTGCAATTTATACACAGACCCCACAGTGTCGGATGATGTCACCAAGACGTAGCCCTATAAACGTCACTGACTTTAGTACTCTGGTCCTAGGGGCGGATATCCTTTTTACTCAATGTTGAAACACTAGTTCCATGTCTGAGAGCCAATTAGGAAAAGGGATCACAGAGAAATAAAGGAAGCGTAACGGATGATAAGAAAAAGGAAGTTCACATTCTTGTAGATTATTTTGTATTTTTTTTCCTGGTTGAATATTTTATAAATACATAAAATAGTTTTAGTTTAGCAGATCCCGACTCCATGCCATTACTTTCCTTTGCTGTAAAGTGCACCTTTAATCCATTAATAGATTAAAATTCATATTTCTATTTTTCTCATGACAGGCATTAAATCCCTCCAGTATTAGAGAAAGCGGGAAGATGAAAGCTAAGACTCAAGAGAAGCAACACTGTAAGTCCTGTGTCTACTTACATGTAACTTAGCATCAAACATTGCAATGGATTCACTACTTAGTACATATTGATAACCTAGACCTACTGTATGTAAAAACCAAGAGATGAAGGACGCTCCTATTGGAAAGTGAACTAAGTGGTCGGAAAATGTAAATACAATTGATAATCTAAATTTATGGGTGGGGGGGGGGGGGGAAAGCAGTTACAAACAAGCAAGTGACAAAACAGGTAAAAATATAATATAAATGTATATAGCCATGGCTGGTCCTGGCTATATTTCTGTCTCCCCGTCACTTAAGCCCTATTAGCTACAGGCAGTGTCAGGCTATCCTGTGAGTTTACCCCTTCTCATGCAACCTCCTTGAGTGGCAGGAGTGGAGGTGAGGCGTGGTCTGCGAATTACCCAATCCGGGTGCAGCCCAGGTCCCCTCCCCTTCTGCACTAAGGAGGAGGCAATCCAAATAATAGTTAGTTGAGGTCTCTGCCTCCTGGGGTTGAGACATGCAGTTCTAGCCTCTCTTGAGGCTGAGTGCAGTCCAAGATCTGAGCAGCGCTACATGTGTAAAAAATGCAGCTCTTGAACCCTGTAGGGAATGTTCCAATATTCTCGTTGGTGAACGATCTTCAAAAGTTGAGGAGCACAGATTTCATCACTAAAACGGAATGGAATACATATAGTGCACTATGTTCTCTACTCAGTGTAAATCTAAAGTGGGGTCTGAGAAGGCGGCACTCACATTTTCTCAATACTATAGAGGCACTTCCAAAACTGTGGCAAATGCATGAAGAGGTTAATAGAATCACAAATCTGCTCACAGGCAGGGTGCCTCCTAACAACTGTCTCTTCAAGGGGGTATGTGAGAGAAGCAATCTCAGCAGAAAAGAGAGATAAACACAGTGAGAACCGTACGAAAAATATTTATATATTTAAAAGTAAGGGGGTCCCTGGACCTGAAATACATGTGGCTCAGCTCCGGAGACTCCCTGCTTCAATCCTATGTACTAAAAATAAACACAGTACTTATCTGTTGTAAGAGCTGTGCGGGGAGACACAGAGAGAGGGACTGCTTCTCTCTGATTCCTTATGTTATTTATTTATGAAGTGTTTTACCAGGAAGTAATACCTAGAGAGTTACCTCTCGTTTTCAAGTATGTCCTGGGCACAGAGTTATGACAACAAATACATGGTTACAAATACATGGTTACATATTATATATAAAGACATTGCATGAACAGTTAAAGATAATACATGTTTTAGGCGTATGGAACAGTTACAGACCACATTAAAATGTGAATAAACAGTGAAACTGTCCTGCGCTCCGGTGTACAGCCACAGCACCCGTAGGTGTCAGTGTAAGCCACTTGGGAGCGGAGTGAGAGGGGCAAATGCAGACCACTAAGTTGGATCGGGGCTGGGTGGGAAATCCCTTACCTCTAGATGCTCTCCGATCTGGGTCCTGCTCTCTTCTTACCTCCGCTACTCCTGCGTGCGACCGTGAGAATTGTATAGTAGATTTGGAGAAAGTCCGGCGCTACTGCAAGCGGCAAAGATCCAGGCAACTTCCGGTTCGTAAGAGAAAACTTTATTCCGACATCACACACACAAAGAACCAGGCTACACCTCGATCTCCCCCTCAACGCGTTTCACGCTATGGAACAGCGCTTCGTCTTGGGGAAACGCGTTGAGGGGGAGATCGAGGTGTAGCCTGGTTCTTTGTGTGTGTGATGTCGGAATAAAGTTTTCTCTTACGAACCGGAAGTTGCCTGGATCTTTGCCGCTTGCAGTAGCGCCGGACTTTCTCCCAAATCCACATTAAAATGTGAGCCTTAGTTTTGAAAAAACTTAGACTGGTGGCGGCTTTGAGAGTCTCACGTACAGTAGGTTGTTCCAGTTTTGGGGTGCACGGTAAGAGAAGGAGGAGCGGCCGGATACTTTGCTGAACCTTGGAACCATGAACAGTCTTGTGGAGTCAGATCTCAGATGCTAAGTGCTGCATGTGGTAGGGGTGAGGAGCTTGTTCAGAAAGGTGGGTAATTTGCCCAGAAAGTATTTGAAGGCAAGAAGACTCAGCTCTCCTGGACCCTCACAGGTATGCATGCACCACAAACAGCAGTAACCAGAGGTACATCGTACAGAGAGGGGGGAAACTGTGTTACAAATATATAGCATTTATATATTAATAATTCATTATATTCTTAAATGTATTCGTTTGTAAATGCAGAGGTAACAGTGTATGAAAACTCACTAAATTAAATGTGACTAATATGAAATGTGGTTGTAGTATATAATAAGGTTATATGTCCATGCCTTCATACTTATGGTTTGATACCCGGGGTGGCTGGTGCAGCGCCTCCACCCGTGAGGATCCCTGCGTTGACGGGATAGCCCCTCACAGGAACCGGTATACCAATTTGGTATACCTCCAATACACACAATCCAAACAATGTATATGCAACACACTTTACTAGGGTCCCCTAGCCCTTCTGGTAACACAATAGTTACAATATAATATCCACAGATAATACCAACAACAAGATAATATCCCCCAAAGTACTTAGGGTGCCCTGGGCACCTAGAACCCGATATCCGCAGAATAATCCCACCCAAGTATATGTGAGGGCAGCGCTACCCTCTCGTGAAGTGTGTAACGGATCGGGGGACTCGCTCTTCCCAGCGTGTCCCCATCACCTTGGTCCCTCCGGCTAGCCCTTCCCTTCCTCTGCCTTCGCGATTCTGCCCCACTCCCTTGTGGCGCGCTCAGCGCGCTCCGCACGCGGTCAGCACACTCGCGCGGTTCTTCCATTGTGCGTGCGCGTTCCCGCTCCCTGGTCTCCCGTCAGGGGACTCACGCCCCTCGGCGTACCTCCATCCCCTCACCTGCTTCCTCCGCTCCTTTCCCCTCCCTTACCCTTCAGCCGAGCACCTCCTCCGCGATGCTTCCCCCACCCTCTGGCACTCACGTATTGCGCGCACATGACCTTGTCTATTTCAGCTCTGGTTCCTGTCCCTGCCCTTGTTTGGATTCCCTTGGTTTGAACTTGAACTCTGCTTTGGACGTGACTACGCTGCCTTCTCCTGCCCTTGAACCTTGGCTTTCGGACATCACTACGCTGCTCTCTCCTATCCCTGGACTCTGGCTCTTGGATAACTACCTTACGACCTCTGGTGCCCCGGACTCAGCAAGTATAACGTCAACCCTTACTCACCAGGCCCGGCAACGCAATTACCACACTCCGGGCACGCCCTCACTGCTGTGGGTGCGTGTTATACCCTTACCCACCTCAGTACTGGGGACTGGCCAGGTCTTCGGGCATACAGGCGTTACAAAGTATTGGTGCACGTGGCACCTTCCTGGCTACTTGAGTAAACCAGGAGACTTGTAGACAGGCTGCAAGCATGGTCCCACGATGCAGGGCCTCTGACACAATCCCCTCTCAC
Organism: Ascaphus truei; assembly: GCF_040206685.1. Lineage (NCBI taxonomy): Eukaryota > Metazoa > Chordata > Amphibia > Anura > Ascaphidae > Ascaphus > Ascaphus truei. The sequence continues at coordinate 450,484,667 of NC_134484.1, forward strand.
CTCACTGTCCGTTACGCCTCGCGGTGATGCTCCCGTTGGAGAATCATCCTTCCCAGCACAGGTCCCTCTCTGCCAATGCTTAATACTGCCAGGGAATCCCTAAACTATGACATGCGCTACAACATTCCACTACAAGGTAGGGGAAGCTAGCTGGGGCCTATGGGGAACGGGTCTGGCCTAGTCCAGGGGGCTGACTTGTTCCCTGGACACTACCTCTCCCTTCGCCGGTTCCATCACGACTGCCTCGTTGTCTCCAGTCCCGTGGAGGACATCCTCATCTGCAGCACTTCCTCTTCCGGTTGAGCCATCCACAAGATGGCCGTCGCAATACACACAGTCCCAAAATACATGCAGCGCCAACAACAAAATGGCCGCCGCATCATCCCCCAAGCGACGGGACCACTGCCAGGGAGGAGGCAAGGGAGGGTAACCTGCTACATATGCATTAAAGAGCCTGCACTGCACAAAGGACAAATTCAGTTGAAGGCCTCATGATTTCTTGGAATAATTGCAGGTGCAGGAAGTACCTAATAAAGGTCCTGGATCTGATTAAGCTGGTGCAGCAAACAGGCCCCTTATTTGCTGTCAATTAAAATTTGTCTGCATCTTTTTGTAATGCACACGACACATCTTTTAAACATGATTACCCACCTAACATACAACATCCTCTGAAACCCACAATAACACTTTTCTCAACTGACATCAAATACTTTCAAAGTTAATGCTTTTAAATACTATTAAAAATTAATTTGCAATGGCATCATCTGTTAGAATCGTCAGGTATATTGCTTTTCTTCCTTGGTTTAAGTGCATTGGGTTTGAACAATTTATCATGTAAATAGGATTCCTGCCATCACCACAATCCCCTGTTGTTTTAGCTTCATGTAACAAACCTGTCCTCCGCTGGCACCTGCCAGTTGGTGGAAGGCATCTCTAATGGAATGTCCAGTGACTGCAGGAACGTGCGATAAATGCTCTTCCTTTTTCCCTGGAATGCAGGGAGTACCATACTGTACGTGCTTACGATGCAGACCTTAGGCCTGTTTAGGTGCATTCACCCCTCCCTCTGACAACGCGCCCCCCTGACATCTTGTTGTCGTGAGTAATAAAAAGGGCTACAGCTTTGACTAATTTCCATACAGTTATCATAACAGGCTGCCCGCCCGAACTATGGGCGCACCAAGCCCACCCGTTACATCGCGCTCCACACCCTCTCCCCTCTCCCTTGTATGTTATAAGCTAACGATACAACAGTGGGGAAAGGGGAAGGGGTGGAAACCCTCGCATCAGCCTCTAATGAAGTAAAATCGACAACGGTGCAATAAGGGGAGAGAACAGAATTATAACTAAAAAATAAAAGACACCCTGTGGGCAGCACTCGTTGTATGTAAAGATGAAATGGTGATAAATTAAAATTAAAATACTTTAATTATATTTTGTTAAAATAAGTGTCAAAATCGTTGAAATAAATGGACAACTGACTGTGGTAACACAACACAAAAAACAGACAAAAATATACAATACTACAACTGAGATCCAGGGGGGGGAGGTGGAATTCCCACCTGACTGCTAATTAGCAGAGATGAACAATCAAAGACTAAATAGTCAACCCCCTAGTTCAGCAATGACAAGGTTAAAAAGCCTGTAAAATAGATACAGGTGACGGTGGACTAACCATGCAAAAGTATATGCCAATATGCTATACAGAATATGTAACAATAGAGTGAAAACTCACTAATAGTAGTTTAATAGCCTACAGTGTTGAGAAGACTCTGATTGTGAGGGGTCCCTAAATAAAGGGTTTCAGCAAGCCTAACTATAGGTACTGTAGATATAGTTGATAGTCAATGTGTTCATGAATGGTGTGCACAAGAGCTCACAAAGTGTGGTGCTTAGCTCTGGGGCACGGATCTAGTCCGTATCCAGTTATAGCCCCCTAGTTCAAATGTGCCACTATAACACGCTTGGTGATACCTCACAATGTGCAGTAATCAGTCAGTAACTGAGGGGCACTCTGCAGGGTTCCAGCGCAGCATCTGCCTCACTGATGTGGTCTGTCTACAACTCTGCTGAGCAGGCGCAGGTCGCAGGCAATGTGTTACAGCCCTGTGTAATATATATATATATATACACACTATTCTGGCAAAACGAGCAGGATGTTGAAGTAAAGGATGAGTCTACTGTGTCTGTTAAATACATATGTGCTGTGCACTGCTCACTATACTGTATTTGTGAAGCGCTGAGTCCCATTGGGAGAAAAGCGCTATATGAAATAAAGTTAATACTATTATTATTAAATTGATCTGCAAATTTGAGGCATAATCCTTTATAAATCTTGTTGTAGGTTAATGATATTACGTATTCAGTCTTAGTACACTGTTGTGAAAATTACCAGTGATACATGAATGCCACATAACACTCTAACTAAGCCAGCAGTTATATGCTTCTTAAAAATATTGTGAGAGGGGGGTGTGAGGGAGGTGTGAGGGGGGAGTGAGGGGGAGTGAGGGGGTGAGGGGGGAGAGGGGGATGTGGGGGGAGTGAGGGGTGTGGGCGGAGAGGGGCGTGTGGGGGGGATTGGGGGGAGTGGGGGGTTGTAGGGAACCACTGAAATAAGACTGATATACGTGAAAAAAAATATTTAAATAATATAAGTGTAACCCATATCCCCCCCCCCCCCAATCGCAGATAGGGTGTATGCGAGGGGATCTATATGCATTTCCCAGTGTGGTGCTTTACCTGTTAGGCTCACAGAAGACCTAAGCCTCCGCCACGGAGAGCCTGGGGCACGTATGACACAATATGAATAACCTCGTGCTTGGTGCAGCGCCTCCACCTGCGATGGCTCCCACCAGAGGGGGAGTGGTTCCTCGCAGGAAAATATATATATCACTCCACACAACGTATGTAAAACAACCAATGACTTTACTGTATAGCCTATGCACATATATCAACAGGTGTCCCTCCCTAGAGGAGACACTAACCACTGCGTCTCGCAGGACGCTACCTCCACCTCCACCTCCACCGGATGATCCCACCCAGTGTCCAGTAACCCCACACAGTATCACCCCACCCTCAAGTGAGATAGATATGTGTGACTGCGCAGCCACTATGTCCCTTGTGAATGTGATATGACTCGTTGGTGCCCTTGTTGATTACCTGCCGGGCACTCCGGTGCCCGAGCCTGCCAAGGAACTTCACAAAGGATCCTGATGTCGGCTTTATACAGGAACTACCGTCCGGGCGATCCCACCCAGATGGCTGCTGCAGCGACAGCGAAGGTCTGAGCCCAAACCTCTGGATGGACACGCAGCGTCTGCTGGGTCCCTAACTGACTCTGGATAGTAAGGGGCAGGGTTCCTAACCTGGGCCTGTCCCTGACACAACTCACACTACTGGGTGACTCAGGGCTAGCCGTGGCCTTGGGGGCTGCTGGCCTAGTGCAGGGAGTCACTGACTCCTGCACCCTACCTCCTTCCCTTAGCTTCTCCTGCCGCCAACTGCTCCTCTCCTCAAAACCCCGCCAAATGTATCTATTCTCCCTGCAGGGCAATCCTCCAGCCCTATTGGCCACTCTGGGGCACCTGGTACCTTCCCCCCTTAGCCTCCTGGGAATTGTAGTCCCGTGGAGGCTATCCCTACATTGGGGCCGCGTGCGCGACTGCACTGCGCATGCGCAACTCCACAATGGCCGCCGCAACTCCCTGGCCTCATCCGCGCATGCGCGATCACGCCGCATGCATGCACAACCTCAATGGCGGCCCCCTCTAGCCGGGTGCGCCGCCGAGCCTCCTAAGGCTCTAACCGCTCCCTGCTCCGGCCCCCACCTTTGGAAGCAGCCGGCGGGTCCGTCGCTGGCTCCGGTGGCACCCGCGACCACGCTGCCACAAAGTAGGGGGGTCTCTAGGAGCCGCCGGGGACCGGGGCTACATAAGCATGTTCTATAAAATGATATTTATTTTAGAACCTTGCCAGCCTAAGGCATCTGACAAAGATTTGTGATGTTGCCCCTGTCAGCGATCTGCGACATTTCCCCTGTCAGTTCCTGTCTCACGCCTGTGAATATTTCATTTCATTTGACATGATTTCCTCAAGTGCATAGTAAATGTGCACGTGGTACAGAGTGTCAGATGGCAGGAGATATTGCTAGATATCATGTATTACATTTTTCGCACAGTTTAAAAATGTGAGAGATGCTTAATAAATACAGCGAGATGTATTACTGCATGATGGTGCCTATTTTCACATGGAAGTGCCATTCTCACCCTGAGGAGCAATCTGGCGGACACATCTTTTTCTTAGCTCTGTTAGTTCTGTTAGTAGACAGTACTTGCAATGTCATGGGACAAAGTAACCACTGGTTTGCTAATCTCTCTATTGTGGTATGACCACCAGGCATTCTTCACTAGAGTATCATCATTCCCATAAGGGCACATCTTTACTCAGTCATATTTTCATTGGAGAACCCGACACAATATTACCTGATGCAACTCAGCAGAACCCTGCACCTCAAAAACGTTATCTCAGATTTGGCTTTCCGAATCTTTCTTTCTATCTTGTAGCACGTCCCAGACTTGCCCTAGTGTGCGGTCGGCAGTCCTTACTGAGAAACACATTTTGAAAGCCTTCATTTAACATTTTGTTTCTCCTCAAAAAGTTCTCTTCAGAGGTGGCAGCCTCGTGACCTGGTCTGCAACGTGTTTTTCTGCACTTCGTCATTCGGCAGTAGTCACAAAATGTATACTGTATGTCTAGGCAGCAAATAATCTGTGTCCATTTATATGAGTGGAAACCCCTACATAATGCGGTATTTATAGGAGTACAGCTCTGTGTCTCAGTCTATCATTGGTAAAAAAAAACAAAAAAAAGCCTATTATCAGACCTAATATAAATATTGCAAGGGGTTAAATTTTTAAAAGCATTGCTCAGTGTTGAAGCATTCTGAATTCCAGGTTATTCTATGGTGTTCATACTAAGAGAACACCTACAGTAAAAGCAATGACATCATATCCTAACAGTGCCTGACAGTGACTCAGTACCAACGTAAATGACCTCTTAGTGAATGAACACGGGAGAACTAAACGTTCTTTTTGCATTCTCTGTTCCTTAAGACTTCTCCCTCCTATGGTTTCAACAGACTCATGATTGACTCAAGCTCATAGAATAGTATCTTGTGTGGCCCCCTAAAAATAGACCTCTGGTTTCATACTCCCAACATAGCCCAGCTCTCCATGATAAAAACGGCTGTCACAGGCTAGAGCAACACAAAGAATAAGATAAAGGGCACAGAGGGAAGCAGGTCTTCTTCAAAGAACACGCCAGGACGGCCTAGGAAACAGATATATTGACATTTGGATTTTCTACATACAATATATCAGAATCTGACATTTCCTGTAAGTATATATATTTCATTTTTACTATATGCTAATGAATTGTAATACTAACTTTCAAAACTAGTTTCAGCCAATGTATCCGGGACACTAAAATATATAGCATAATGTACAATAGCACACCAGAGGCTTCCATCCCAGACAAAAACAAACGCATGAGAAATACTGGGTGACGGGTTGACTAATTTTCAGAGATTTATGTTTTATGCGGATGCAAGTTTTCAGACAATTTTTTTTATATCTCACTATACTTCTCCCCAAAAAAAATGATCCTATGGATGACGAATAATTGAGCTCTTATTCATACATATGCCAATTGTATTTGCTTGCTGCGATTAGCATAACTATTTCACAGGAGCCTATGTATTGAGAGTCAAAACATTTTAGTATTAAAAAGTAATGTAAACTTCATAAACTTTGCATCGCAGGTCATTGCGGGACTTCAGGCATATGAAGCATAGTTCATTGTTTAGAATTAAGTTTGACGCATTGGTACGGTGGGTTGAATACCTGATTGATACAATTAAAATGTAAACAGAATTATGTGGGGGAGTTTTACATTTATAACTAGTATTAGTAAATATAAATGATTAGTATAATATTATTTATATTAGTTATTTTGTGAAAATTATACATTTTGTTCACCTTTATAATGAAACATCCGTGCTGCGTCAAATACATATGTGGTTGACATATAGATACGTAATTCTGCGCTAACATTATAAACAGACTTTGTAGGATTTACGCCAGGTTCAATTTGGGGGATTATTTTAATGTAGTTTCAACTATTTATTTGGCACACGATACAATTATTTTAGTACATTCTGCTTATATGCGCACCTCCCAAGTGCATGCGCCAGCACTGTATATCTGCGCAGAACAAAAATATTACGCTTAAAGGCACACAAATGTGCACACAAATGGGATAAAAAGATTAGTACATAGACGCACTCAAGTGCAGTATCATTTGTGACTTTGCACAAAATAATCAATTTGCGACGCATGGTACGCAGACCCCGAAGTGTTAATAACGAACATTGCGTTTGTAGCACTTCTGTATCGCATTATTAGGGCTTCTGTATATTCTCCAGAGAAAAGGCTTTGGCGAAGTTCATGTCACGCGCTGTTAGAGGTTAGTACCTTTACATGTTGGTTTACCAGGTAAATATGGTCCTGCCATCTCATTGACAAGATAGTGACTGTGTCTTGTAAGCAGGTGCATTTATAGGTGGGTTAGGGCGCGTGCAGTTGGGTAATGTGGGTAGGATTTTGTTATCACTTAAGTTAGTTCTTGCCCCTGGTATTGGTGGAATTGTCTCATTGCTGTTATCAGATATGTAAAGCACAAGCATCCAACTGGAATGCGTATAAACCTGTATTAGCTCAGTTGGTAGCAATCAACTCGAAGGCGTTCAAGCAGTTACCCAAATCCCTGCGCATACAACCATGTGATTTCCAATCATGTAACCACTTGTTTTATAGCAGATTAGGATTTCATGTATGAAACAGATGCCCTGAAAGTTGTTCTGAATCCAGGTCCTGTATCATTTGTATGTATGTATGTATGTATGTATGTATATCTTTATATAGCACCATACAGGTACATAGCGCTTTACTGCAGTAATACAACGTGACATCATAAAATGACATATAATGGGAATAAGCGCTTAAGACATGAAAGTAACACTAGGAAAGGGAGTCCCTGTCCCGAGGAGCTTACAGTCGATGCTGTAATTAGGGAAAATTTACAGAGACAGTAGGAGGGTGTTATGGTAAGTGCGTCTGCAAAGACCTATCATGTATGTATGTAATAGCACTAATACACGTGACAATCGTATAAAAAAAACAAATAATACAAATAACAGGTCATGGGAAGAAGTGCATCAGACATAAAAGTAATATTTAGGAAAAGGAGTCCCTGCTCCCAAGAGCTTACAATCTAATCATATTGGTGGTTTAACATATTTGTGATCAGGAGACACACATACTGTAACATTAGTCTCACTGATATAACTATATTTAGACTTGCAATCTTTCACTTTCCAAATTGTAGGTGCTTTATTTCAATAAAACTCGCAAGTTCACAAACATATTATCAAATTAAAACAAAGTATCGCGCTGTAGCAGGCTCCCAGATTGGAGATGTTTTATCAAAGTTTTACTACTTCAAAACTGTGGCAAATAGTAGTGCAAAAAACAGCGTCAGATTTAGCAGAGAAAGTCCTGTAGAAAGCTCATGGATTGTTTTCTTTAATAAATATGGAGTCGTTTATTTGCACCAAAATTGCCTCAGTTTTGTGAATGTTCTTCACCTTTCTAGGCAATACATTTCCATTGTATCCCCTTTTCCCCCACATTGTACGATTACTACAAGTGGGGGGCTCTGCTCAGCTGTCACTCAATGCTTTGCCATTAGCACAGGCTCGGTTGATGCCACAAGAGAGGTCTTCAAATAATGTGCTCTTTCAAATGCTTCCGATGTTTCCATATAGAAGTTAAGACCTGATAAGGGCAGCTGTCGAGTTTTTAAGGCAGACCACTTCTTGGGCCCACAGACAGGGCAGCTGCGTAATGTCTCTTCACAGTTTTGCTCTAGGAATACACTGCCCACATTCCTGTGTTAGAGCAGAATTTTGCAAAGTCTAAAATAATATGAAGTGTGAGTTCTTTTTGCCTATATCTGTCTCAGACAGCAGTTGTCTTTAGAGAGCATGCTAAATATCTCCAGCATTTCGTGCCAACATCTCAGCAAGTTTGACAGCAACGAGGTGTATTTGTGAACTCCACATAATGCATTCAGCTGGCTATTTATCTACCAAGTGATGGACAATATTAGAAGCCAAAATCGCCTAGAACGGCACATTTTGCTTGCTGCATATTTGTGAAGCATAGTTAATGAATTCTAGAATATCCAATGGCAGGATGAAAACTTTGCACTCCCCTGGTGTAGAGAACCACCCAGTGAATTCAATGTAATCCCTGGTTCTGCAGCTCTGGGCTGCTTTGGACAAATGTTAAAAAAAAAAGTTTTTAACTTTATTAACTTGCGAGAAGGATTTTTACATGTCTGCTGCCAAATTTCCGCTGTGGCAAAGAGTGGCTACACTGGGGCAGAATAGCATGAGAAGGCCGTGGCTTCTAGTGGAATTGCTGCTGGCGCTAATGAAATCCCATACTCAGTACATTGCTTCTAAGGTATTCCTGAAAATAACGCAATTATAACCATGGTCCGGCTGTTAGCGACGCCGGGTTTTGGTGTGACCTGGTGATATCGTAGCGTTATTTCCATGCGCTAACATGGACAGAGATTTGAGGGTCTGCGTTGTTATGTAAACAGCTCATTCACATATGATTTGCCAGACGTCCATTAAAATGTACCTATGCGATAAAATGTATACAGGCATACCCCGCATTAACGTACGCAATGGGACCAGCCCATGTATGTAAAGCGAAAATGTACTTACAGTGAAGCACTACCTTTTTCCCACTTATCGATGCATGTACTGTACTGCAATCGTCATATACGTGCATAACTGATGTAAATAACGCATTTGTAACAGGCTCTATAGTCTCCCCGCTTGCGCACAGCTTCGGTACAGGTAGGGAGCCGGTATTGCTGTTCAGGACGTGCTGACAGGCGCATGCGTGAGCTGCCGTTTGCCTATTGGGCGATATGTCCTTACTCTCGAGTGTACTTAAAGTGAGTGTCCTTAAACCGGGGTATGCCTGTATACTATTTAATTATAAAATGTTTTACCGGGAAGTAATACATTGAGAGTTACCTCTCGTTTTCTAGTATGTCCTGGGCACAGAGTTATGATGACAAATACATGGTTACAAATACATCGTTACATTATGTGAACAAGGTTATACATTATATACAAGACATTGAATGCACAGTTAAAGATAATATATGTTATATTATATGTACTCTGCCCTTGCAAAAATGATCGCAATTATATGCATTATGGGTATCAAAACGATCCATGGTGGTAACATAATGATGATGTATTTAACGGACTTCTGATGATCTACCCTTAAGGGTTTTATTTGAGACACTATGAAGCGGCCATTCCAGCTGTTTTCCTCCCAAATAAACCCCATTCAAGGCAATGGGAACGGCTGCTCCGGAGTATATAGAATTACTCCCTACCCTAATTCTGGGAAACTCGGCTTTTAAAATATACTTCGACAGTATAAAAAAAAGCATAAAAATTTACATTCTCCAAGCAGTGGCACCAAATAAAGAGCCCTTACTTTCTCTGATTATATACATTATATATATATATATATATATATATATATATATATATATATATATATATACATATATATATATATATATATATATATTATATCTGTTATATGGATGGCCAAGAGAAACCCTTGCTCTGGTGACAAAAATATGAGTACAGGCAGTCCTCGGTTATCCGACACAATGCGTTACTCAAAATGGCGTTGGATAGCGAAACGTCTTAAAGCGAAACACGTTTTCCCATAGGAACACTGTTTAAATGAAAGGTTCCGTTCCTGAAGGCCTTTTTAACACTAAAATACACCAAATATTTTATGCAGGCAATAAGATACGCAGCACACACAAATTAAATAGTGTATATACTGTATTATATATATAATATAACATAAAATATAATAATATAATATATTATATAGTATAATATATATATTATATATACATAAACAACTTTGCAAAGCGTTGTAAGAGCGTTGGATAAGCCGTTTAGGCATTGTAAAAATGAATATAGGTATGCATTGCATAGCGTTGGATAAGCCATTCGTTGTAAAGCGAAGCGTTATAAAACGAGGATTGTCTGTATTGAATAGTCTGATACATTGTTTGCTTTTCCGATGCAATCATTATCAGGCAGGGAAAAAAATTCCAATGTACAGGTACAAACCAATTGCTGTTTTTAATGGATAAAAAGTGAAACATTCTTGAGATGACGTTTCTGAGTTGCAGTTTTGCTTACTTAAGCAGAAGGCGAGTTAGCTGGCATGTATAAATCATGCTTGGCCTAGATCAGGACAGTGGCAAACTCCGGTCCTTAGGGGCCACCATCAGGTCAGGTTTTCAGGATATCCCTGCTTCAGCACAGGTGGCTCAATCAGTGGCTCAGTTGAAGACTGAGCCACTGATTGAGCCCCCTGTGCTAAAGCAAGGACTGATTGAGCTACCTGTGCTGAAGCTGGGACTGATTGAGCCACCTGTGCTGAAGCAGGGATATTCCGAAAGGCTGACCTGGTGGTGGCGCTTGAGGACTGGAGTTGGCCACCCCTGGCCTAGATAAAAGAGAAACAATTGGATTATATAATAATAACAGCGGCTCTGTTGGCATTTCTAATGTGTTAGTAAATGAAGGTAAGTACAGATACTGTAGTCACTTTTGGGATACAATCCTTGCATTGTATTTCTTGCACTGCAATGCGCACAATATGAATAACTTCTGAAAGCAGGGGTAATTATTCCGTTACACGTGGATAAGAGGAGACCATAGGGAGAAAAAAATACCCCAATCATTGACGGACGCTTTTCTTAAAGCAGAAATCCCGTGGGGATTATTTTTTACACACATGGAAACGGGGAGGGGTACCCCAGTGCTATTTTCACCCTGACACTTTAGATAATTATCCTTACATACTCTCCCTTCTGGGGAAACAATATGGCCACTCAAACCTCGCAGGACCCAGCGCCCAATAGGCAACATCATCGGTTGTGACTTCCTGTTGGTTGACAGCGGAGGCTATATTGGATTCTGAACTGGCACAGGAAATGGTATTTACAGTATTTTGGGGGACAGGAGGGAGAGGCACTGAAAAGAGCACGCTTTAGCACCATTCTTATTTTTAGAGGGATTTTTTCGTTTTGGTAGAAAGCTGCTTTTTAAAGCTGCAATATCCTGCATGTGTGATCTTTTTTGTTTTTAATAAATCAGTTCTGTACTGTGAGAAAATACTTGTAGCATTTAAAAAAAATGTACGCTAATGTAGCAAGCATTTATGCTTCTCTAGAAACCATTTACAAAGTCACACCCCCTTCTTCTTCTGAGGCTCTGGCTCTTGAGCCCTGCCCTCTCGCTAGCAGTGCACAATTATATCTAGTGCCTGCCTGGTCACATGATCTTCCACACAGAACTTTGCATCCTGGGTACTCTTGTGCAGCCCTAACAGTGAATTAAATAACCCCCGATGCAGCGATCGATTACAGGAGAACGGATCGATTGGCAACTTAGCTAATCACTTGTCAGTGTGCAGGTTGTATTGATGCACATATTGAATGGATTTTTTTTTAAATGGCAGCTTGAACTGCAGCTTTAAATACAATGTCCGATATTTAAAAAAAAAATTTCCTTTAAGCAAGTTTAATGAGAATTGTTGATTTACCGTGATGATTGGACATTGGGACAAACTTGAAAGTTTGCTTATTGCTTAGGTATGATTTGCAGATCTACATAAATACACCCCCTTTATAAGTCAAGTTAATAGTGTACAATTCACAAAACCATGATTACATATTCATATAGGTCAGGGGTGGTCAACTCCAGTCCTCAAGGGCCACCAACAGGTCAGGTATTCAGGATATCCCTGCTTCAGCACAGGTGGCTCAATCAGTGGCTCAGTCACAGACAAAGGCAAGTATAAAGTCAAACATTTTCGACGACTTTTAATACTATCCCCACTTTTACATGAATTGAATATTTAATCGTTGGTACAGTAGGTGCCAATATTACCAATATATAGTAACGTTTCAAAGATGTGTTCTTTATTGTGGACAGTGAATAAGTGATATCACTTAAACACAACGCATGACACTGTGATAACAAGTCATTAAAACAGTGCTCACCATTTAGGTTCTAGATTAAATGGACAATACCAACCCCCCTCTTCCTATAAAGACTACACGTGCAATTGAGGAGGCATTTCTATTTTCAATGTGTTTCTGATATCCGGATATTCCAACACAGCCATTACTTTAGGAATGCGCACACTGCCTGTAACAGACATCGAGGGGTTAAGAACCACAAAACCGACATCTGTACAAAAGGGTCTCAATCCACGGATTGAGCTCATCGTCAATGGCTGGAAAATGTAAAAGTCTCACAGATTAAGCTGCCACACTGGTTTCCTATCCAGCTATTATTGGTGTCTAACCATCTATGAGAATTCCACAAGACTAGCCACATTAGAGGCGCCAGTGATTACTGCAGCCTTTGTCAATGGAGAGATTATCTTTCCGTTTAAGGGAGGGCAGATGTGTTCAGTGTGGATCACTTTAACACTTACTGACAGACACATGATTCATTACACGGGGCACAAATACATCATATTGCTAGATACATGTTTGGCAGTGCCACTCGGTGGACATCTTTTTGATGGTTTAGCAGATGGCATCGCAACCACAGTAGTTCAGTTGGCATCGCTCCTCTTGGTGCATTCCATGAGGTGAATAGCACTGTTTATCTCTGTTTCTTTTCATTGGTAGTTAGGCAAAACTGGTATGGTATTGTCTTGGTTTTACAGTATATATTGGAAAGGATGTTGTATCTATTTCTAAAGTTCTAATCCCTTTCGTATCCTTAGGTCCGTGGGATTTATTAATTGGGGTTCCGAAATATTTGCCTGCTATCCATTAGCATCAGAGCCAAATTTACAGAGCTTTTTAATTTAAGGTTCCTTAAAATGAGAAATACAGTATGAATTAGCCAAACAGGTAAAACTAGCAGATAGATAGATAGCAGGGAGATAATAGCAAGCGATGCAATAAATATGATATTACTCATTTCAATATATAAAGAAATATTAATTTCTTCAACTTCTCCATATAATCACATTCAGGACAAAATAGGCGCGCTCCCTGATATTAACGTGAATATAACATTTAAATAAAATAAAAAGTTTTCAGAACCTCGATGCCTACAGTTTGTTTTCAATATAGATTACATGCTGTCCGCCCTACTGTATATATTAATGTCAGCAGATTTTGGCCCCACCAGTGGACGACAAACTCTCTCACCCAAAAAGCTTAGAGTGTCAGCGCCTGGGTCAGGGGGAGATACAGATGTACGAGAGGGAAAAGAAGGACAAAATCCTAGAAAAGTCTAAAAACCCTAGAAAAGTCTAAAAATCCTAGAGCATCTTGTGCAGCCTCCGATAGGCAATAGTGAAGCTGATTTCAATGCACCGAATTCTGCATTTGTGTAAAGTGCGTTAGGTGGCGCTCCAAGCAATATCATGGTACAGCTCAACCTCGTTATAGCGCGATCCGCTACAGCGCGGATCCGCTTATAACGTGCCTGAGCGTGGCACCCGAACATCTCTGACCTTCACCTTTCTTTCCTCCGGGTGCTGCCGGCACCACCATGCACGGCGCTGCGCAAATGACGTCAGCTGTAAACAAACCTACTCCTTGTTTAAGGACATTGTGTCCGAAACGCGTAGGATGTGACACACGTCCTTTGGGTGATGTTTACTATTCAGTAAAGATTTTTATTTTTATACCACCTGGCTCCCAGCAGTGCGCTGTTTTTTTTTCTTTTTGGTTACTGGCTTTCTACATCAGGGGCTGGACACGCCACTACAGACTTATGGAGGCTCAAGGAGTGGGTAAGATCTAATTCAAGATCTATTAATTGAAGATTGTCTTATGGAATATTGTGAGCTATGGACAATTATCTATTCCAGTATTTTTTATATGTTTTTATACAAAGGTGATTTATTATCACTTTTGATTGTTCTCTTCAGGAGATGTGCTATTCATGCTTTACTGGTTACTCACAGAAGACATGGCAATTTATCCACTCCATACTAGAGTTATACTCCTGAGTTCTATTTATAAATGTTATTGACCACTTTGTTGTGATATTCCAAATTCATTGGAGCACTCAATTCCCCATATATATATATATATATATATATATATATATATATATATATATATATATATATATATATATATATATATTATTTTTTTTAAATATCAATGCAATGCTTTATTGCTTACGGGGACACAGACACAGACAGGAGATGGAGACACACAAGGAGACTGAGGCACACACAATGAATGGAGGTACACACAAGGAACGGAGGTACACACAAGGAACGGAGGTACACAAAAGGAACAGAGGTACACACAAGGAAACAGAGGTACACACAAGGAGACGGAAGCGCAGACAAGGAACGGAGGTACACACAAGGAGACGAAGGTACACACAAGGAGACAGAGGCGCACACAAGGAGACGGAGGCACACACAAGGAACAGGGGTACACACAAGGAGACGGAGGCACACACAAGGAACAGGGGTACACACAAGGAGACGGAGGCACACACAAGGACACACACACGCACCAGGTATGAACCCAGTTTACAAAGGACACCACCACATACAGTATGATGATGCACCATGCCGTGTGAAAATGATGTGAACCACAGAGACATTCACCTCGCATGTCTAGGAAGTGGGCTATTCACAAGCAGTCATGCAGCCCCTTCCATAGTATAGACAGCCGGTTCCTGTGACCCGAGCGCTCCCACCTCTTGTTAGCAATGCAGTGCTGGAATGCTAGCTGATGCTAGTGGATGCCTCCTTGGGCCCACAACTTAGTTTAACTCGCTAAGTATCAGGGACATTAAAGTAGGAGTACAGTATGATAGCAGAGATCACAGCAAACAGGAGACAGAGACACAAACAATGAGACGGAGACACAAGGAGACACTGTGTCACGTTACCATTGTTAAATCCGCCTTTGACAGTCGAATAATCCAAGACTATTTGTCAGAAGAAAACTTCACGTTTTCTTAACTATAATTTCTTCTTGTTTTGTACATTTGTACATACAGTATGTATAATATAACGTATAAAAAACAGTTGCTTTTGGATTATGTATACGTAATAGGCAGCCATAGGTGTGACGTTTTCAGTATGGAGTCGTGGTAATAATCCACCACGTCCACAATAACAAATAATATCACGTTGTATCTGCCTGAGCTGCATTGTGTGTCCAGCAGCGCAGATTGGGATTAAAGCAGTTGATTGCAGATGACATGCATTTGGCTCGCTATTGTGGCTGGGCTGGTGCTGAGCAGGCAGCTTCTTTTTTTTTATAGTCAGGCAGTACATCCCTAATGGGATTCCTATTCAGTCTACAAAAACACAAGCGCATGATGGAAGCTGGCAGGTGGGTGTCTTTGTTTCACATGAAGATTTCATGTTATACTGTAGCATGGTGTGATTTAGAGAGTACCAATAATAAAGATGACAATAGTTTTTTTTCCGTTAAGATTACAATAAGGGGGGTGTGCACTTATTTATAAAGTCACATTAAAAAGTACAATACACTGTATATAGTAGCACTCTGCTTGAATGTTCAAGTACAGTGAAATAAAGGCTTATTATACATGTGCGCAGTAAGGACAAACACTTTTTAAATGAATAAGGTGAAGATTTACACTCATACCTAATTAAAAGTAGGGGCACTGCAAACGCTGAAAAGAAAGTCAGATAAGGGTCTCTTCCGTGTTCTAGAGTATAACGCTTGGATGTCTGCATCTTTGTATGCAGAACAGTTGCATTACATTTAAGGCATTTGTATCTATGCTACAGCTGTGGCCCTAAGTGGCCCTAAGTGGCCCACGTTCACCTGCTTCACTCTTGTCAATTTTTATAATTGATAGGGTACCAAGGGGAGAGAGGGAGAATTCTGAAGCAAAATTATTGTTCCAGGAGCGACTCAGTGAGTAAAGACACTGACTGGCACTGAGTTTCAAGCAGGGAGCCTGGTTCAATTCCTGGTGTCAGCTCCTTGTGACCTTGGGCAAGTCACTTTATCTCCCTGTGCTTCAGGCACCAAAGACATAGATTGTAAGCTCCACGGGGCAGGGACCTGTGCCTGCAAAATGTCTCTGTGAAGCACTACATAAAGCTAGCAGCTCTTTACAAGAGCATGCTATTATTATTATTAACAATCTGATTAATTTCAATGGGATTTGTTCCTTGATACGTTCAGTATGGTGCAGCTTTTGTCCCAAACATGTACCACTTTTTCCTTGATACATAAGCCCTGAACTCTCGAATTTCAATTTTGGAATAAAAGTAGAATTAGCAGATTGGTAGAGTAAAACCAGTTTCCATTTTGTTGATCTATAGACTCTAAAAAAACAATTAAATCAAATTTACTTAAAAACTCATAAAAAAAATAAAATAATGTTGAAATGCTATTGACACCAGGAAATATGCGTGACAAACTATTTATATGAGCAGCTGGGAGAAGGTTTTACATAATGAGTTTACTAGTATTTATTATCAGATATGTATAATGAGCCAACATATTCCGCAGCACATACAATTAAGCAATAATTAGCAGGTTTACTTCGTCTTCAGTTTTTCAATCGACACAGAATTACTTTCCCTTATAAACTGATGAAAATCTTGGTTTAGGCACACAGGTGATGAATATTTATGTATTGGCTGTGCAATACGGAGATCCCCTTTAATTTTTTGGGACTGGCTGTGAGCTGAATGTGTTGACAAGAACTTAATTCCCTGTTTCAGTTCCTTTAAATAGCACAGCAAATGTTTCCCTCCTACTGCAAGAGTGATGTGGGGCTGAGTTCTTAGCAAAATATGTTCCTTCCTTACTTAGCATGTTGCTGTGCTTATCCGAGAAGTGCTTTGTCCTGGGGGGGTAAACGCATACCTGGAATATTTGGACAACAGCATGTGCTGCTTTTTTTAGCCAGGCATATCTAGGCTGTTATTTTTTCCAAGTGATAAGAATTGATTAGGCTCTATATATGTGTTTTGGGCTATCAGTGGAATGTGAGTTAGACATCCTGATTGAATTAAAATAAGCAGAATGATCACTAATGTAACATAATAGAGACGGTCATTGTTAATGGATTATAGCACATTACTTTCTTTCAATACAATGCTCTACTCTCACGACTGGGTAAACTACCAATACCTTGTTTTACAGTTCATACCTTCTAAGGTACAAATAGCTCAACAAAGGTTGTCATCAACCAATGGATATCGGGGGGTTAAAAAAAAGAAAAAATATTGAGGGATATTTATCAAAGTCTGCCGGACGCATAAAGCATTGAGGGAGGGCAGATGTTCTGTTTGGATCACTTTAACACTTAGTGACAGACACATGATTTATTACATTGGGCACAAATACTGTACATCATACTGCTAGATACGTGTCTGGCAGTGCCATTCGGTGGACATCTTTTTGATGGCTTAGCAGGTGGCATTATAACAAGGCATCGCAACCACAGTAGTTCAGTTGGCATCACTTCTCTTGGTGCAATCCATGAGGTGAACAGTAGACAAAAGTCCCACTGATAAGTCTGTCTCCGGCTTACCATTTTTGAAACTGGGAAACACTAATTCACAGCACCAAGAGGGCTACAGTCTGTAACCAGGTCTCCGGGACGCAGAACTGCAGCAGGTTTATCAAGGAAAAGCTGTTCCATGAACACCAATGGGGCTTTCTTTGTGCCTGGCTTGTGCAGCTGGGAGACTGGGAGAAATATTCCGATTGTTTTCTTTTTATCCTTGATGGGATAGGTGTATTAAAGGAGTCTATTTACTAAAGTGTCCCAGCTGGAAAACGGAGAAATAACTGGTGCAAAAAACAGCCCCGTATTTATCAGGGGAGGAATCCGCTGAAAGCAACAGTTTTTTTCGGGGGATAAATGTAATTATTTTGTGCTGGTTTTGCCCCAGGTTTCAGCCGGGAGACTTTAATACAAACCCCTAATGTCTCTAGGTTGCAGATTTAGCTAATAAAATCCTACTACTTCCAAAGGGATTTTTTTAATTTGATAGATCTGGGGCAGATTCTTTGTGTTGCCCCCATTTTGCAGCAGGGAGACTATGCGGGTGATTTATCAAGGCAAATTTGACAAAAAAGATTGACGCAAATTGCTACATCTTCCTGTTGCATCTCTTTGCGTCAATGCATTAGGGCCGTTCTATAGTGTGTGCGTGCGTGCGCGCGCGTGCCTGTGCGAACACGCGTGCACGTGCCACACGCTTTTTGTGTGTAAAGTGAGGTACTGTGTGTGTTTGTGTGTGTGTGTGTTTAAATACATTTCGATATAAATAAATACTTTAATAAATGTTTTAATAACATTGTACATACACACACACATATACACACACATATACACACACACATATACACACACACATAGACACACACACGTATACACACACACATACACACACACATATACACACACACATATACACACACACATACACACACACACATATACACACACACGTATACACACACACATACACACACACATATACACACACACATATACACACACACACATACACACACACACATATACACACACACATATACACACATATACAGACATTTTCAGCGGCGGTAGCGACGCAAATGAATTCTTTTTCTCATCTTCCCCCCTGTCGGCCGGTTCTACTCTCCCTGCTGTGCGCGCGCGCGGCACCATTATAGAATGGCTGACTAACCTCAGCCAACTAAAACTGCCGCACGCACGCACGGCGTAGCACACGAACGCAGTATAGAACCGGCCTTAGGGTCTTTGCTCCAAGTTTTGCACCGTACATCAGCTCGCGATTTGGGCAGCGTCCATAGAAGTGGGGAGAGGGGGGAGTTACATGAAGCACAGATAGTAAGATGTATCAAACTCTGCGTCTCTGTGCGTCACTTCTTGCGTTTGCATAAAAAATATCTGCAAGGTCTGAGGTTACGTAAACTTTTAAGACGGACAATTTGTGTCAAAATAATGTACTTTTGACGGGAACAGAAAATTAATCTATGTGTCAAAATCTATTTGTTTACACCTCAAGACCCCCCCCTCCCCCCGCCCTAACAGATCAGGTTTGTAGGATATCCCTGCTTCAGCATAGGTGGCTCAATCAGTGGCCCAGTCGAAGAATTAGCAAAATACAGAACTAACAGTGCATTCTGTTTTCCTTTTTGCCTTATGGTGGGTTTTAGTTTATACAATGTGAGGTGAACCTTTTTGTATTTTAATTTAATTGTGTAATTTTTTTTAAACATTTTATTGTGCAAAAGAGATTATGAGAATTAATTTACTAAAGTACTGTACCGTTTGGGGAACAACCAGTTACCTGTACTGTGCATGTCCCTACTCTGTAACCATTGCCTAGGAACACAGGGGTTAAAATGAGTGTCATTTGCACGGTTAATAGCACAGAGACGGGGCTGATTTATGAGAACATGTATATTATATGTGTACAGAGCAATTCACGGCACACCACACATAATTTTGCAGGTGCAATTTTAAGTCCCTGTCCGATGAAGCTTCAAATGACATTTTATTGCCTGAGGCACAGGGAGAAGTAAGGAGCTAGAGCTAGGATTGTAATTGGGTTCTCCCACTCTAGAACCTGTTTTCACAAGTTGACTACCAGGCACTGATTCATTACTGACCATTTCCTAGATTTCAGTACTGTTGTTCTAACCACTTTATCTTAAAGCTGATTGGATGATAAACTATGTGGTAGGCAGTGTTTTTCAACCAGGGTTCCTAGAAACCCTTGGGTTCCCCGGGCGTCCCTAAAGGGTTCTCTGCAATTCTCAGGTCATTTTAAAATTCTACCAAATACAGAAGAATTTACAATGCATCCGATCTCAGACGCGCTGTTAGAGAGGGTTGGGGTTCCTTACAAAGGATCTGATCTCAGACGCGCTATTAGAGAGGGTTGGGGTTCCTTACAATGCATCTGATCTCAGACGCGCTATTAGAGAGGGTTGGGGTTCCTTACAATGCATCTGATCTCAGACGCGCTATTAGAGAGGGTTGGAGCTCCTTAGAATCTCCACAGTTGTCTCAGCCTGATTCATTTGGAAGAGAGAATAATGTCCTCAGCACTCCACACGAGCACAAGGAGCAGAGCCACAGAGGATTTGATTACTGTCTTCATTTGCTATTCCCATTAACCTTTCATTGACTGTTGTGGACTCCGAGTGCTTTTTTGCAAGCTGCTTTCTTACAAGCTGTGTTCAGCCTTTACTGTACCATTGACCACAGTTTCTTGTGGTACTTGAACTACTGTTATTGACTTTAGTGGATTCTTGCTGCCCTGCTATTAGCTGTTTAGCTGTATTTAGCCTACACTGTATGTTCGCTATCTATTTTCAGGGGTGTCTGATTTGACCAGTTACAGGGGAAGGGAGGCTTAGGGAAGTACCTCTGGGACCTTTTGGACCAGGGAGAATGGGCCAGATGAAGAGGTAGTCCCTCGAAACGTCGCCCCCCTAGCATACTTGCTGTTCTCCGTTTTTTGTGTATATTCCTTGTGTTTCATGTTTTTCCCCCTTTTCCTTTCCCCCTCCCCCCCCCCCCACCCCTCACCTTGTGACATGCCCATTTGTGATACTGGTTTCTGCAAACACATTTGATTTATTTCTGGTTCGTTTTATTATTAAATGTTTATTCTGCATTATAACTGTTTTCATCATTTAGCTATTAGACAGTGAGTGCTGGTACTTACGTAGATTTGTTAGTACTATACAGGGGAATAAGGGTCCCCTTTTGTTCCGTGCACCCTGCAATTGCATAAATTTAACACTATCAGAGTGCTGTCTATCGTCCCCTTTTACCGTTAGAGAATAATGTCGTGTCAGTAGGAAAACAAGAGGTGCTGATATTAAAAGGCATGTTGATGTCATTGTTTTAGATGAGAAGACCCTGTCATACTCATACCAGAGGAACAACATCACAGAAGAATCTCCGCAAGGACAGAATAGATCCATCTCTTCCGTGAGGGAACGATCGGCACTCTTTCTTTTGAAGACAGCTGCTGTAGAAGACAAATTCAGACATACAAAACCTGTAAGTCTTTCATTCCTCACATTGCTAGCCATGGGATGTCCACTGAGGTCAACAAAGCCATCTGAGAAAAGTCTTATTGCCCTTTCATACAGGATATGATAAAAGCATGACGTGTGTGTGTGTGTGTGTGTGTGTGTGTGTGTGTGTGTGTGTGTGTGTGTGTGTGTGTGTGTGTGTGTGTGTGTGTGTGTGTGTGTGTGTGTGTGTGTGTGTGTGTGTGTGTGTGTGTGTGTGTGTGTGTGTATTTGATCAGATCCAAAATAAGTTATGGTGAGTTAACAAGTGACATAAAACCCTCCACTGTACAGCATTAAACAAATAAAAATACCCCTTGTGAGCACACTCACATGTCTCAGACAGGTCTGCAACCATGCTTTCCCCCATTATCACTTAGCACAGGGGTGAGCCCCCCTGCCTGATCCACACCCCCTTTACCTTTTCTCCTGCGTTTTCTGATGTCACAACGTCATGTGACCCCGCTGTGTCGTTTGACGCTGCGTCGCCATATGCCGCCAGATAAATGGTAAGGGACTTAAAGAGGCCTCGCGCGCTTCCACCGGTATTTAATTTAAATGTTGTGGGGAATAGCACAGGGCCTCTGTAAGCCCCTCCCCCCCAAAAAATGTCATGCCCCCCAGAGTTCTGGGTAATGACATGCAAATGAGCACACAGTATTTGTATGCTGAGAGATAATGGCGAAAGACGGTTGCAGACCTATCTGCAACATGCAAATTTGCTCATATTTTTTTATTTACTGCACATTTATATATATATATGATAAACTATATGTATCTGATCTACAATGCATAAGTTTTCTTTGTATGTTAGAGTTCTCCAGCTGGTCAAATGATTTGAATGTTGAACCAAATAAGACACGGAGTAAGATGATTACATTCCCAGCTCTAAGCATTCAGTGCTCAGACTTACAGTAGCAGGTTTCCATGCTGGTGTTTATATGACTTACTATGGATAAATCCAATGTACTGTGTCCTTGTCGTAAGTGTGTAAAGTGTCATCTTCATCAAGTGCCTAGACAATCCTAATAATGCATCTATTGTCACTCATCCCTTGTTAAAATCACACATAACAATTGAATGTACTGTAAATTGTTTATCTGAACCTCTAAAAGCAATGAGGCAGAGTTCCCCAAACGAGATACAAAGTAGAGCCCCACTCACACACTTCTTAATGCAGTGTCTTCCATGTGTTAGAAGGGCACTGGGGAGTGCACTGTTTCAGGTCACGTACGGACCTTTCATCAAATGGACCTTCTTTGAAGCTCTTCCATCACATATATTAATACCGTATTACTAAAAATGTAAGACGGCTTATATTAAGCCATTTTGGAAAACAAATACACAGAACCTGCGCTCCTCCCTGTATGGCACACGCAGCAGGTAAAAAGATTGGGCTTGCATTTATGGAAAACAAATATCAGATTTAGTGACATTTCCAAAAATTTTATCCATGTCTAATAATAAAGTCTAATATTAGACTCGGGTTCAAAATGTAGACATTTCACTAATAAATGGCCAGCCTATTTGGGAGGACCACTAGAATGGAATATTTGTTTATATTAAACAATAACTAGCATTACCTCACGTCCACGCAGATTTATTTAGAAAGATCTTTTCTTGTCCTTTCCCGGGAATGTTTTTATTTTTTAAATCCCAATGCTTCGTTCAGGAGATATAAGCAGTATTAAGTGTCCAGAAGGTCAAAATGAAGCTCTCCCCAGAGTCAAGTGTAGTCTAAAGGTTACCATAATAATCTCATATGCTAGAGACGACAATTATTTTTTTTCCAATTATTTTTAACACAAAAAAAACCCCATAAAAAGGCAGGAACTCAAGGTGCAAAATACAAGCATTATATACATGTTAAACTCATATAGGTTTCTGGGGGAGCTGGATTGCTGCTTTAATATGCAAATTGGAGTTTTTCACTTCACTCGTAATTTACTCCACAGACACATATTTGTATTGATTGTATATAATACATTTATTTTGCATTAGTTAGCGAGTGAATTAGGGTCTCATAATGGGAGTGGTAGAACACTGTCGGTGAGCGTTAGATTAAGTTAACTTCACATCTTCTGCGTTTTTCAGACATTCAGAAAGACCACAGATTCCTTCTGTTATCCCAGAGAGAATAAGGTAGGACATGCCACTGCTTGCCATTCTGTTCTACAATAACTAACGTAACATATCTTGGTGTGTGGTGTCATTAAATAACTAAAAGCCAAATCGTGTTTGAAAAATAACAACAGGGAAAACCGAATTCTAAACTGTGTGTGGTGTATTTATCAAACTCTGGCAAAATGGTGGCCATGAGACGATTATCAATATCAGAAAAACCCATTGAAAGACTTTGGCACAAGTTCTGCCCTAGATTTTTGCCTAGAGACTTTGGTGAATAAGATCTAGAGTACTGTTTTGGAACCTTTTTTTTAAAGAAACCCTTGAATTCTATTGTGAAATTCTGGGGAACTTCAACCCTCTCTCCACCTCTCCCCCTCCTTACACTCCCCGCTCGCGCTCTCTCTCTCTCTTCCCACCCTTCCATTCCCCCCTTTCTCTCTTCACCTTTCTCTCTCTTCCCCCTTTCACTACTCCCTCTTTCTCTCTCTCTCTCTCTTCCTCCCACACACTCTCCCCTACTCTCTCTTCCCCCCCAACCCACCCACTCACACTCAACAATTTTACCTTGGGGTGAGGAGGTCTCCAGTACTGCTCTAGTCCTGCGCCAGTCTGGGGATTCCGCAGCTCCCTCATCTGGTTGGGGTGGAAATTGGATCCAACTTCCGGCACCGACAGGAGGAGTGAGAGGACTGCAGTGACCGCCAGGCTGCGTCTGCATGGGGAGCTGAGGAGCCGCCGGGCGCCACTGCTGGAGAGTTGCTGGGACAGTTGTCCCAGCTCTCCTCCACCTGTAGGCCGCGGAACCCCTGAGGGATGCCCATGGAACCCCGGGGGGAAATCACTGATCTAGAGCATTGCACATTTACAAATATTTTTAATGATTGTTTTCAATTTGGAAATAATATTTTAGAAGTCCAATAAAATCAAATAGTCATAATGTGATGATTGCTTTACGGACAACTCTGAAGTTGAGATGCATACATAATTTAGATCCACACAATAATCAACAATAGTATAATTCAGATTACTAGATAAAATGTACAGTGTTGTGTACTCAGATTTTAATAGATAACCCCAAATATAACCATTTCTAAACCAGTGAATTTTTGTAGAAATTTCCAAGAGAATGCTGCATGGAGTAACGCTGTTCTAACCACAATATTCTGGAAGGCAGTTAACACTATAATATCGGTTGTGAAGATGTGCTTTGAAGTGGTGTTTGTTTTGTCTTGTACTGAAGCAAAGGTATGTTTGAGAACAGCATGTGCAATTAATCATTTGTTTATAATACTAACAACATTATTGGAACAATGGCGGAAATTGTGTTAAAACACCTGTATTTACTCCATAAGATGGCAGACAGCGTGGTGAAGTCCTCATCTAAAAATACTGAAAAGAAAGTAGAAGCTGAGATGCCTCCTCCACCACCTCCTGACTCGGCTCAACTCGCCGTTCTATCATCTGGAAGCCAAGAACAAAGCTTTTTGCCGTTACCTCCCCCCAAAGAATCATTTTCCAAGTTCCATGAGCAACGGCAAGTTAATGAATTGAAACGGCTTTACCGTCACATGCATCCTGAGTTGAGAAAAAATTTAGAGCATGCCGTTACCGATGATCTCTCGGAAATATTAAACACTGATGATCCAAACCAACAGACGTCTGTCAATGTGGATGCAGTGATGCCCGTTGAGGTGCAGTCCATGCGTTGGATCTTTGAAAACTGGAACTTGGATTCAATCGGGGAGCACCAAGGCAGTAAAAAACTTGGAGAAGATGAGACTGTACTTAGCGGCAATGTAAAAAATACATCTCTAAAGTTTGTAGGGCAACCATGCGGGGGTGACCGCATGTCTGCAACTGAAGTATCTGGGGAAGACCAAAGAAAAGGTGATGTAAAGACAGCCTTGTGGTTATTTGAAACACAGCCACTTGACTCATTAAATAAAAATTATCCTGATGAGACAGATGTCCAAGAAGCAGTTTTAAAAGATCCAGTTGAAAGGGGAGATGTAAAAGGCACTAAACATCTCTTTGAAACAAATTCCTTAAATGAAATAGGTCGCTGCAACTCAGTAGAAGAGCACAGCATTCTGCAACTTAAGTCTGAAATACAGGAGCTAAAAGGTGATGTCAAGAAAACCGTCAAACTTTTTCAGACCGAGCCTTTGTGTGCAATTAAAGACAAAACAGGAAATATTCATGAAATCAAAAGTATCTGCAGAGAAGAAACTCAGAGCAATACTGTAAATACAGCAAGATGGTTATTTGAAACTCAACCCTTGGACACTATTCACAAAGATACGTCTAGTGTTCAGATTATTCGAGGTATTTCCTTGGAAGAAATGGAAAAGGGGGGTGTCAGTGCTACAAAGTGGATATTTGAAACTCAACCATTGGACACTATAAAAGAACACATAGAAGAAGGCGTTTTTCAGGCATTACCAGATACTATCCAAGGAGCAGAAGGAATCAAGCATGGCAATCTCTTGGAAGCACGATCTATTGACTCAATGCAAAGTGAATCTACTGGCAAAGTTTCTTCCAAAGAAGAAGTACTTGCAGGTGATGTAAGATCTACATTGTGGTTATTCGAAACCCAGCCAATGGAAAAACTTAAAGGCAATTTTGAAGTTGGACAGTTAAAAAAACTTGAGCTGTTGAATGAGGAAAAAGGAGATGTAAAACACAGGAAACATGTGTTTGAAACATGTTCACTGGACAGCATTTCCAAGACATCTACTGAAGACCAGTCAGAAGCAAACAACACAAAGGAAATTATAAAGGGAGATGTGAAATCATTTAAGAACCTATTTGAAACTCTTCCCCTGGACAGCATTAAAAATACTAGAAGTATCTTAGTCTCCAATCAAGAAGACATAAAAGCAGGAAATGTAAAAGCTAATCAAAGTCTATTTGAAACAACACCCCTTTATGCCATCGAGGACAGTTTGGGCAATTTTCATGAAGTTACATCTGTCAGTCGAGACCAGGTAGTAAGTGGTGATGTGAAAAACTACAAATGGATGTTTGAAACCAAACAATTAGACCAGTTTAATGATAGCACCCACAAGCTTGATATAATTAAAGGTATCACAAAGCAGGAGATAGTATCTGGCAATGTGAGGACAGCAAGATGGCTCTTTGAAACACAACCAGTTGATGTAATTCATCAAGAAATGAACGCAACTGAAAAGCACTCCTCAGTTCAGAAGGAAGTTTCACAAAAAGGGGATGTTAAGAAATGTCGGTGGTTGTTTGAAACACAGCCTGTTGATATGCTATATGACAAAGCAGAGAAAAATCTGGAAAAAGAATCGCAACCCCAGGGGGATGTGAAATCTTGCACATGGATGTTTGAAACTCAACCATTAGACTCCTTGAGAGAGACTGAAGAACGGTATATACAAGTCAGCACTGCCATAAACGATAACTTGAAGGGGGTGGATGTGAAAACCACCAAGCATCTGTTTGAGACTGAGCCACTAGACAATATCTTCTCTGGAAGTGAATTGAAAAAAATAATCAGATACTCAAGCAGAGTAGAAATGCAATCAGGGGAGGTTTCCAGAGTGAAGGAAATGTTTGAATCTAAACCCAAGGAGGGCACGAGTTTGATAAAGGGAGATAAACCTGAAGAGGAAAACATCATGGCGGGTTCTGTGAACAAATTTACTTGGCTTTTTGAAAACTGCCCTATGGATTCAATGGCAAATAATAAGGACGGATTTGAAGAAATTCCCCCTGAAGATGATGTCAGAGGGGGAGATGTTGGAGGAAAAAAGTTCATCTTTGAAACATACTCTTTAGACCAGATCCAACAGGAGTCTGATGAAACAGAGATCAAGAAAGTACAGGAAGCTGTAAGCAAAGGTGATGTTAAATCCTGCACTATGCTGTTTGAAACCAAACCATTATATGCTATTCAAGACAAAGAAGGAGAATATCACGAGGTTACATCAGTAAAGAAAGAAGAAGTTATGAAAGGTGATGTAAGAGGTGCAAAATGGTTGTTTGAAACAAAACCTCTTGATAGGTTCAATAAAGATGAGGAGGTTTTTGTGATCAGAGCAGTGACACAAGAGGATATTGAGAAGGGTTGTGTCAAGTCTGCTCGATGGAGGTTTGAAACAGAACCACTTGATTCCATCACTGATGATAAGAAGCACCTCATGAAATCCGTTGATGATGTACAAAAGGGAGATGTCCAGTTGAACAAGCAGCTCTTTGAATCACAGCAACTGAGCCAGAAGAAGTACGTTAGACTAGTTAGTGTCAGTGATGTCCAAAAAGGAAATGTCAGGACATCTACATGGCTCTTTGAAAACCAGCCTATTGATTGTTTGAAAGGAGAGTCTGAAGAGCATCGTGGTATAATAACTGTGCAGCGGGAAGATAACCAAAAGGGCGATGTAAAGCGGTGTACTTGGCTATTTGAGTCTCAGCCGCTAGATAGTCTCAAAGATACTGAAGTTTCCACAACTCCTCAAGCCCAGGAAGTGGCTCCCCAGGCCAATGTTAAAAGCACAACATGGCTGTTTGAAAGCACACCTCTTGACCAGTTTTACTCTAGCCCCAAAACAAGTGTTGAACAGGGAGAAATAACGGTAAAAGATACACTAGAAGCCCTTTGTGCCTGCAAAACAATTCAATATCATGGGATTATTATTGAAAATTTTGATGGTGGAAATGTAAAAATGGCAAAATATCAATTAATGAATCAAGCCGCAGCGGAGATCCTAAAGGAAGAGATTGTTGGAGGTAATCTGCAAAGAATATTGTTGCAGTTGCTTCACAGAACTGATGTAGAGGCACATGGGTTGCTGGTCGAAGAAATTAATAAGGGAGAACTCCAAGTCACCAAGCTGCAGCTATTAAGTCCAAGTGAATCAGGAGACCAGGAAGAAGGACATGTCAGGGATGATGTAGCTAAAGGTCTACAAGTCCTCCTTAACCAAGATGCTTCCATTAAGACTGGTATTATAATGGAAGAAAGTGAAAAGGGCTCAGTGAAAATTATAATCTACTCTATTTCGTCACAATGTAAATTCAATGTTGATCAACAGGAGATTGTCAAGGGGGATGTAAAATCGACCATAGGAAGCCTCCTTGCTTCTAGTCAAGAGCACAGACCTGCAGCGTCAGTCATAAGAGAGCAAAATGAGAAAGGAAATGTCCATTTGTACACAAGCTGCATTGAAAAGGGAGATCTGGGATACTTAAAAAACCTTCAAGCAGATTCTGAAATAGAAGCTCTTATGCTTTCTCAAAGGGAAAATACTAAACCCATACATCAAGAGAATAAAGTCCCTTTGGAACAACACCATCAAACAATGAAAGAAAGTGAAAACCAAAGCAAAAGCACGCAGGGAACTGAATGTGTAAATATGGACTCCGGATTAAATTCTACTCTCTACTCATGTATCCAGCCTGCAATAAAGGAGAATGTCGTTAGTTTGCCTGTTGATATTAAAGTAACAACACACTCACTTGAAAAGGCTAAAAATGAATGCTATAAAATAGAAAATAGAGACACTATGCCAAGGAATGCAAAAGAAATGAACACTGCATTGCAGGAGGCAACCGCAACCAACCCTCTTACTGCAAAGGAGAACCTTAGTGCATCTGAGAAAACGTGTTTCGTTGGGGCGACCACCTGCAAGACACCACCAAAAGAGTGCACCAGTGGAAGCGATCTTCAGGCCGCACTCCTCGATCTCCGACAAGCCACAGCTGAAGCAAAAACCATTCAACATCAAGTTCAATGCAAACTTCAGAAAAGTACACAAGAAATTCAACTTCGCCATGAGCAGGTTAAAGGAAAATCGGTGGTATCTGTCCAACCAGCATTACAATATCAAGAAGGGGCCACCTCAAAGCATGCAGCTAGTGCCGTGACCTCTGCTCAGGAAACACGGAAGTCGTATGCAAGTCTTCAGAAGTCAACAGCATCAACCAAAAAGGTCAGTGCTTCTGAGGAGGAGGAGAAAGAGGTACAGAAAGTATTTGAAGCTGGACAGGAAAGTGCAGGACTTAGCATTAAGGATGGAGTTGATTCTCCTAAGCCACCGAAACACTTTGTAAATCCCTTTAATGATTCTGATTATAACATGCAATCAGTACAAGAAGAAAGAGAGCAAGATGTGGTCAGAGGAGATGTAAAGGCAGCTATCAGAGCACTGCAGAGTGCTTCATCAGAACAGAAAGAAGTAGAAAGAGAGCAAGTTGTGAGAGGTAATTTAAAGTCTACCCTGCAATCGCTGGAGAAATCCAATATTAATGTATCAAAAGGGGACTTTAAAGCAGCTATGATATACAGAAATGCAGGGCAGTCATATTCAGTAAGTAAATTAAGCAATGAAGCTCAGCAGGTTAGAAACCAGGCTACTAATAAATCAATGCAACGGTCTGATAATGACTTTCCTCC
Organism: Ascaphus truei; assembly: GCF_040206685.1. NCBI lineage: Eukaryota > Metazoa > Chordata > Amphibia > Anura > Ascaphidae > Ascaphus > Ascaphus truei. The sequence continues at coordinate 450,514,503 of NC_134484.1, forward strand.
TTCTTCAGCTGCTGTGATTGGAAAAGAAAGTTGTCAGCCTCCCAAGCCAAGTAATATAGAAGCAACAAAAGGTGAATCTACAAAGGTGAATGATTCTATTACAAAGACTCATGATTCTGCTCAAAAACAGACAAGTGAAAAGAGGCTAGATGGTAATGCGAAATCCCCAAGTAAATCCCAAGCTTTAATCACACCGAGAAAAAAGCCTGTGCCACCTCCAAAACCAGAGTATTTATCATCAATTGCCCGCCCCGCTTCACAGCAGAGCAATAAGATGCCGTTGACATCAACTTCATCTCCTTCCTATCCCAAGCCTACAAACCAAAATAATAATAGTAACTCCAAAGCCATCACAAGTCCAGAACACATGCCAATGCGGGAACCATGCACAGTTGATGGCCTGCTCCAAAAATGCTGCACATCTCCTTCCGCAAAAGAAGAAACAGACTGTAAGAAAGAAATGCTTCTTCACAAGACTAATGAAATAAGCCAGGAGAAAAGGGAACAACAGAGTTCCTTATTTAGATCCAAAAAGCACCAAAAAGAGTGTAAAATTCATGTCACTGAATCAAAAATCGGCCAACTAGTAAGTGAAGACAGTAATGTTCCACCCAATCAATTACATGTTCAGACACAGGAACTGGAAGACTTTGGACCATCTTTAGAGGAGAATTTGTTGAGTAAAGAGGTAAACTGTGACAAAGTCATGCTCCGTACTAGTGAAGGTCAATCAGTTTCACAAAGGAAAAAGGGGGTTACTGTAACAGAATCCAAGGACAGCCATATCCTTATCCCCCACTGTGAACATCAGGGAGTGGTAATGAGGGAAAAGAAAAAAAAGGAAACTGAAGATGAGAAACGCAAAAGGTTATCTGTCCACATGGATGAGATAATGAAGGATAACGTAAATGCCGCCATGGACATTTTTGAAAATTTGAGGAAACAGGATGAGCTGCAAAAGATCCTGAATCAAGTGGAAGAGTTAGAAGAGGAGACCTTCAATGGGGATGAGAGGTCCGTTAAGGGTTTATTTGAGAACGTTCAGGAATGGGTGGTGAGCAGTCAAGATGGGGCAAAGCCACCGCTCAAGCAAAAGAAGCATCAGAAAGATGAGAGTTTTGAGCTCTTGAAGGAAGATGCAGAAAGTGTGTCGTCTGTGGAACTCGCATTTGAGGATCTTGAAAAGGCAAGCGCCGAAATCAAACATTTGAAGGAACAGACTTTGGCAAGACTTTTAGACATTGAAGTAACCATCAAAAAGGCCCTTTATTCTGTTTCCAATTTAAAATCAGAATCTGATATTTCTGGGCTGTCAGGTCTTTTCCGAGAGTCACTTGGAAGTTCTGCAAATGTGGCTCCTACCAATTACATCCGGAAAATTAGCATTGTTTCCAGCAAAGCCAAGGCTGAGAAACCAACACCATTGTCTGAACAGAAATTGATGGTAAGTGTGAATGTACAAGATACAACTGCAAAGAAGAAAACAGAACTGGTTGTAGCCACTGTTCCCCATCGTGCCATTTCTCCTGCGTCCCCTTCATTTATTACTATCGAGTCAGCTGCCAGGAAACCAACAGAACAGACTGGGGACTTGTTACCATCCGCTCACATTACAAAGCCTTTGGAAAATGGACAAGTGTCTCAAGATTTGAGCAACCACAAACAAGATGTTGGAGACAATGAACAACGTGCATCTTTCCAGGTACAAAAAGGATTAAGCCCTCATTGCACACAACAGTTTTTTGACCAGGTTAATCAGTGGAGCAGTGCTTGTGACTATGACAGCTATTCTCAGGGCAGGTTAGCCAGTATCACAAAAGGAGGAGTTGTTGCACACAATTCTAATGCTAGCCTCTATTCCCCATCAAGTCCACTGAATTCTCAGCGACAGAAGAGTGTTCTAGAGCTGAAAACTGGACCTGAGAAGCCAAAACTGATTGGAACAACGATTGTGACGGAAAAGTATGAAGAATCGGATCAATTTGGCAACACAATGACACGATCAAAGACATCGACGACAGTTACACAACAATCAGACACTCAGAGTTCCTCAGCATATGAAGTTGTATCGGCGCCAAGTCGATATGAAGTAACTGCCTCTCCCATACTAAGAAGACATGTGATTCCACCAGTGGGACATTCTAAGTGCAATGGCCGAGCAAAGGAAACTGGGGGGGTGTTTGTTACATTCGGCAATTCCAAATTAGGTCAGAAATAATTTATTTATAGGGTCATAAAAAAAACTATCTATTTTGTATATATTTATAGTCAGAATTGTCTAGTTGAAATATGCAAAAGACTAGTATCTGTGTGCAGTCTTCCGATGTAAAGTCAATGATTGTACAGGCAAATGTATTGTCTGTTGGTAGCAATGTCCAAAAAGGACATCATAGAGTTGGACGGTTGGTACCTATTTAGATCACTGCAAATTACTAATAAGACAAAGCCGTACATATGACAGTATTACAGTATATGACCGGTGGGTACTGTCAACACCAGCACAATCATAATCTCATGCAGTACATGGCATGTTTAACCCAGTTATAAGCTATTCATTCATTGATACATATACACCTGTCCAAGCACTATATCACATACATTTAATATAGCCTAGCCTAGGGGTGGCCAACTCCAGTCCTCAAGGGCCACCAACAGGTCAGGTTTCCAGGATATCCCTGCTTCAGAACAGGTGGCTCAGTCACCTTTGATTGAACCACCTGTGCTGAAGCAGGGATATCCTGAAAACCTGACCTGTTGGTGGCTCTTGAGCACTGGAGGTAGCCACCCTTTTCCTGCTGTATCGTTTAATATTGTGCGCACACAAACTACAACTTTCTAATCTATCACTTCTCAGAAGCAGCACAACGTGAAACGTGTCCGATTAACTTTCAATGCAAAATAAAGGCTTGCTGGAAAAGCAGTATTTTTACTAGTTTTTAACCTTTACCAAAAAAGTGTCCCTCACGTGCTTAAAAGTAGCATCAAGCATTATCTAAAAATAATAATATGAATCTGTGAAAAAAATCACAGTGAATCATTTATATTTCTTTAGGTATCTCTATGTCAATTCTATACCCAGAAATGCATACTCTAAACTCAAACAAACCCTGCATGAGTCTATAATACAACCTCGTACTAGAAACAGAACAATGAAATATGATCTCTGTTTCATCTTACAGTAGGTATGATGCTTTTTAAAAAATGTTTGTTACAATGTTTAAATATTCCAAATCATAATTTATTATCTATTAGATAAATAGTGATGTTTTTTGAGTTTTATGCTTTGATATTTCTTATATTTGAAAACATTCTTAACTTTGTATAGCAATTCTTTTATCATAAACTTGTTTTATATCTTCTCAACAGAAATGTCTGTGACAATCTCTTAATTTTATTGTTGCATATTAAAGATATACATTTACACTAAGAGCATTGTGGACTTGCTATTTTTTTTCATTAGATGCCATGTAGTTACATTTTTTTTGTATAAAATCCTTTCAGTTCTGTTGTTGCATCAATCTACAATATTATATGTACTGTAGTATACAAAACTATTAGCCAGCTCTAGCTTATGTTCTATAACTATTCCAGTTTATTTCTATCAGGTATGTGTGTGTGTGTATATATAAAATATATATATATAACACAAAAATGAGAATCGTGCGCCATAGTGTAAAAAATAAAAAAACAATTTTAATATGATATCAAGGGTAAAGAAAACGCACTCACAAGGATAGAGTGATAGTAAGCATTGTGAGATTGTATCCCAGTCATAGTCACCAATCAGAGTATCGACTGAGTCCACAGCACAGTACAGAGATATCGCTGGTGAGCTGGTTACATGATTATAGAAATTCTCATCGGGGTACAAATTCCCAGCGTCTCAATCCAAAACTAAGAGCCAAATGCAGACTCATGTACCTTCATATGCTACCGTCAGCACGTTTGACTCCATCGATTGGGTGACATCACGACCATGCCCAATGCGTTTCGGCACTATGAGGTGACTTCATCAGGGCTTCCCTTGAAATAGGCTCCCCTGGGAAGCCGAAATGTTGAGCTAGTAAAGACTTATTTATTGTACCATTTGGTGTGTCAGCTTTTTTTAGAGAGTGCGTAAAACAAAAAGGGAGAGTGCAGGCTCCATAGTGTAAATCAGAATACAAAGCATTTAATCAGACCGTAACTAAAAAGATGGCACTTACAAAAACCTGTTAAAATAGCGCATGTCTGAGAATATTCTCAAATAGCAGCCTCTGGTATCATGAGCCAGGACACCAGCCGTAATGAGGTCATTTGGTAAACATGGGCTTCCGATGGGGACTAGGGAGGTGATGCACCCCACACAAACGCCTGATGGTCGCATAATCAGTGACGAAACACGTAGGGCTCTTTGTTCTGACGTCACCACGTTGACGGAGGCGTGCCGGAGGAACGTGTTTGCAGTGCCGAGTTTCTGGAGGACATTTGTGTGGGGTGCACTATCGTCCCTAGTGTGAGTTCAGCAGAAACGTAGTTCTGAACACGGCAGGCACTGCTTACAGGGACCCATCTTAAAATGGACAAGAAGCAAAAAGTGACACTGTTATTGTTAATGTGCATGTCATTACCCAGAATCCCTGGCTGCACTGGAAGCATTGTATACTAAGAGATTATGGTGAAATACAGGGTCGTGGACCTATCTAAGACATGCAAAAGTGCTCACAAAGGGTATTTGTATTTGTGACACCTTTTCTAAAATATTTCTTTATTTAGAACTGAATTCGTTTAGATATAAACTAATTTTTCATTTCGAAACAAATATACAGTGCCACTGGACATAACATTACTGTAATACATCTCACCCAGATATGTTAATATTACAATATGGTGAAAGCTCTCGGTTATATAGTAGCATTTTCTTATTTTAGTATATATATATAATTTACAGCAAGAGCAGCAGCAGCTACTGTAACACAATAACAGCACACCCCTTCCCCCCATTTTGTTCTTCATTATTCCATCCAATATGGCTGCTGATCAGGGACTTGCCAGGAAGCCAATCAGACAGGGTCATGTCTTTGTTCTCGATACTGATTGGCTCACCAATGGCATATTTATATTACTTTCTGCCAGTGATAATTGCTTTACATTGTGGGTTGTACAAATGTAGGGACATCAGTTTAGGGTGACCATATTGTTCCTGGGACAAACTGGGAGAAATGTCACGCACGCGCAAACGGCAAGTGTGGACGGCAAGCTCGGACGGCAAGCACCGTCTGAAAACCAGGACATTTCTATACATTTCGGGACACCAGCACAGAGGACAAAAAAAAAACCGAGACTGTCCCAGGTAAACAGGGACTTCTGGTCACCGTACATTAGGAGCTGTGGTGTTACACGGATGTGATTCTGCAGGAAACAACAACTCAACTCTACCTTGAAAAGTCTGAGACCTTAATGTATTTTTCCTGATGAAATAATATATAATTGAAAGGTGTAAAAATTAGAGCACTGTAGATTATTGCGTCATAGTTAATCACTTTTTAAATGTATGTGAACAGCACAAGAGAAACTGCTGCTGTAGTTAAGGGGTAATTACTGAAACAGTTGTGCACATTTATAAGAGGCTCCCGATACCGCACAGTATTTGATCAATATCCCTCCACAATAAAAGCCTAGTGGAAAATTCCACTGTGACTTCCATAATTAGACTATAAAAACAGAAGTTAACGCGTTTGTCAAAACGACAGATTTTGAATTCCCATTTGCCTTTAAATGAACTTATTGTGACTGAGGCCTGAGATGTGCAAAACGTCCACAGGGTGGCGCACCATGCAAAATATGCTGTTTGAGTTGTGAAAAAAGCTGCTCCTGAGTCAAGAGTTTGTAAGCGATTCGCTAAGTATGAAGTCAACGTGCATTACAATTAAGTTCATTATGCTGTAATCCTCCCTGCTCGGCTTCTAGGGAGATTACATTGGTGTGGTATATATGACTCAGGGGCTAGATTCAGGCGGCTGGACGTTGAGGTAGCAAGGTTGTGGAATAATAGGCGCTAGGAACATTTGTCATAGAACAGTTTTTTATCCAGGTCCTCAGGCACAGGAACCACACACCACACTTCAAACAACATTGTACTGTCTCTTTATTGTTATCAATGCATTCTGTGCTTCCATGAATGTCTACATTTAACACTCAGAGAGAGGTATATATATATTAACTGTTTTGTGACCAGGTCCCCCCTCCTTTTCTTTTTGGGAACTCCTCTGTATTATCCCGGTAATGCTAGACCCATTGGAAATCATAGTGGGTGCTGTACACGTGACCCCAATACCTTTGGTCTATGCGAGAACTGTCACTTCTCTGCAGCCTCAGAGGACTGTTAATACAGATCCGCGGTTACAAATGATCTGCCGACACCCAGGAGTCCTCATTACTGTGTCTCTCTGTGGCATGCCGTTTTCATACTTCAACGCTTATATTGGTCTCCCTTAGTCTTCTTTTGTGATCAACATAAAAAAGTGGAGGGGGGCCTGGTCGGTACTATTGTATTAGGAACATCCCTATCTCTCCTCCCCGAGGCTCCTCTCCTCTTGTCCTTCTGGAACCTAAGCTTCTGGAACCTTCCCCTCCCCTTATATATTCTTTGTGATGTCATGATCCCATGGCAAGACAGGGTGGGGCCTGGTACACACTAAACATGCTAGTAACAGCTCTTAGGGGGGGATACATTGCTAATTTGCCAATTTCCCTAAAATCACTGAATTAACTTAATGCTCGAATTTTGGGGGAAAAATCCTATTCATATACAGTAATATACTTTATTCATACTCACATACGACTAATATCATAGATGAAAAGGGGGGCTCGGTGTAAAAAGTTTGCTCTCCTCTAGTATAGAAGATATAATCATATTCATTCTTTCATCTCAATTAAGATATTATATAAAATGCAATTAATATAGACAAGCTCATGTCTAAAGTCTACAGATAAATATGTTGTAAAATCTCCATGTTTCAAAGTATACACAGGCTTTCTTTTTATGGAATACATCTATACTGTTAAAAATGTAAGAATTGGTGGTATGAAATTACTGTTTGAAAACTTATTTTTGCAGCACATGTTATAGCATAAAATATGCATTCTCCAATCCCCCCTCCCCTTTTTATTTTTTTTACCCCCCCCGATAATTTTATTTTTTAATTCATGTTGTATTTCTTTATATTTTTGCTCTATCTAATAAAAAATGTAAGTTTAAAAAAAAAAAAAAAAAAAAAACATATGCATTCTCAGTACACAAGTAGAATGATAATTTCGAAACATGGCTAATTTGAATGTTGATTTCATTTTTTTAGATAGAGACAGTACCCAAAGAAATCTGTGTTAGTTGCTTGAAGCCAGTTTATTCCATGGAGCGTATTAAGGTTGGCAAAATGGTTCTGCACCATTCATGCTTCTGCTGTCTGCTTTGCAAGAAGACACTAAGGTGAGTATCATGATCAGAGATGGGCAGGCTGCGTACATCTGTTTCCCATCTCAATTATGAGCTGAAAGGCATTACAAGGTCATGAGAGAAGTGCACAAAGAAGCAAAGATGTCAACTTAAAGCTGCAGTTGAAGCTGCCATATAAAACATGTTTTTCCCATTCAATATAAGCATCAATACAACCTGCACACTGACACGTGATTAGCTAAGTTGCCAATCGTTCCATTCTCCTGTGATCGATCGGTGAAGATTCGGCTCAGGGGTTCACTTAATCACTGTCAGGGCTACAGAAGAGTACCCAGGATGCTAAGTTCTGTGTGGAAGATCATGTGACCAGGCAGACACTAGATACAATTGGTGCACTGCTAGAGAGAGGGCAAAAGGGGTGTGCCAGAGCTTCAGAAGAGGATGGGGATGTGACTTAGTAAATGGTTGCTATAGAAACATACATCCTTGTTACATTACAATACATTACAAATGTCTTTAAAATTGATTTTTTTTGTTTAAATGCTACATGTATTTTCTCTTAGTACAGAACTGATTTTTTTTTTTAAACACATGTAGGATATTGCTTGATCTGCGGCTTTAAGGATCAAATATTACAAAAATATCCACCATAGACGCTTACAAAGACATCACATTTTAATTAAAGATGGACTAATGTGTTAACATTTGAGTCACAAATTCTTTGCAGGTTCTGTTTTTCTCAGTCTCGCTCGCTCTCGCTTTCTCCAGCTCTCCCACTCACCACCTCTCCCACTCACCACCACTCCCACTCTCCAGCTCTCTCACTCACCATCTCTCCAACTCACCACCTCTCTCACTCATCAGCTATCCTTCTCACCAGCTCTCCCACTCACCAGCTCTCCCACTCACCAGCTCTCCCACTCACCACCTCTCTCACTCACCAGCTCTCCTTCTCACCAGCTCTCCCACTCACCACCTCTCCTACTCTCCAGCTCTCTCACTCACCACCTCTCCAACTCACCACCTCTCTCACTCACCAGCTATCCTTCTCACCAGCTCTCCCACTCACCAGCTCTCCCACTCACCAGCTCTCCCACTCACCACCTCTCTCACTCACCAGCTCTCCCTCTCACCAGCTCTCCCACTCACCAGCTCTCCCACTCACCAGCTCTCCCACTCACCAGCTCTCCCACTCACCAGCTCTCCTTCTCACCAGCTCTCCCACTCACCAGCTCTCCCCCTCACCAGCTCTTTCTCACGTTCTCCAGCTCTCCCACTCACCAGCTCTCCCACTCACCAGTGCTCCCTCTCACCAGCTCTCCTTCTCACCAGCTCTCCCTCTCACCAGCTCTCCCACTCACCAGCTCTCCCTCTCACCAGCTCTTTCTCACGTTCTCCAGCTCTCCCTCTCACCAGCTCTCCCACTCACCAGCTCTCCCACTCACCAGCTCTCCTTCTCACCAGCTCTCCCACTCACCAGCTCTACCACTCACCAGCTCTTTCTCACGTTCTCCAGCTCTCCCTCTCACCAGCTCTCCCACTCACCAGCTCTCCCACTCACCAGCGCTCCCTCTCACCAGCTCTCCTTCTCAACAGTTCTCCCTCTCACCAGCTCTCCCACTCACCAGCTCTCCCTCTCACCAGCTCTTTCTCACGTTCTCCAGCTCTCCCTCTCATCAGCTCTCCCTCTCACCAGCTCTCCCACTCACCAGCTCTCCCACTCACCAGCTCTCCCACTCACCAGCTCTCCCACTCACCAGCTCTTCCACTCACCAGCTCTCCCACTCACCAGTGCTCCCTCTCACCAGCTCTCCCTCTCACCAGCTCTCCCACTCACCAGCTCTCCCACTCACCAGCTCTCCCACTCACCAGCGCTCCCTCTTACCAGCTCTGCCATTCACCAGCTCTGCCACTCACCAGCTCTCCCTCTCACCAGCTCTCCCACTCACCAGCTCTCCCACTCACCAGCTCTCTCACTCACCAGCTCTCCCACTCACCAGCTCTCCCTCTCACCAGCTCTCCCACTCACCAGCTCTCCCACTCACCAGCTCTTTCTCACGTTCTCCAGCTCTCCCTCTCACCAGCTCTCCCACTCACCAGCGCTCCCTCTCACCAGCTCTCCTTCTCACCAGCTCTCTCTCACCAGCTCTCCCTCTCACCAGCTCTTTCTCATGTTCTCCAGCTCTCCCTCTCACCAGCTCTCCCACTCACCAGCTCTCCCACTCACCAGCTCTCCCACTCACCAGCTCTCCCACTCACCAGCTCTCCCACTCACCAGCGCTCCCTCTCACCAGCTCTCCCTCTCACCAGCTCTCCCACTCACCAGCTCTCCCACTCACCAGCTCTCCCACTCACCAGCTCTCCCACTCACCAGCACTCCCTCTTACCAGCTCTGCCACTCACCAGCTCTGCCACTCACCAGCTCTCCCACTCACCAGCTCTCCCACTCACCAGCTCTCCAACTCACCAGCTCTCCCACTCACCAGCTCTCCCACTCACCAGCTCTCCCACTCACCAGCGCTCCCTCTTACCAGCTCTCCCTCTCACCAGCTCTCCCACTCACCAGCTCTCCCTCTCACCAGCTCTCCCACTCACCAGCTCTCCCTCTCACCAGCTCTCCCTCTCACCAGCTCTCCCTCTCACCAGCTCTCCCTCTCACCAGCTCTCCCTCTCACCAGCTCTCCTACTCACCAGCTCTCCCACTCACCAGCTCTCCCACTCACCAGCTCTCCTTCTCACCAGCTCTCACTCTCACCAGCTCTCCCACTCACCAGCTCTCCCACTCACCAGCTCTTTCTCACTTTCTCCAGCTCTCCCACTCACCAGCTCTCCCTCTCTACAGCTCTTGCTCTCTCCAGCTCTTGCTCTTCCTCTCCCATCTCTGCCTCCCCAGCTCTCCCTCACTGTCCAGTTCTCCCTCTCTCTCCAACTCTTCCTCTCTCTCCAACTCTTCCTCTATCTCACCCCACATCTCGCTCTCTCTCTTCCCAGCACATGCTCTCTCTCCTCAGCTCTCTCGCCCAAGCTCTCTCTCCCCCAAGTCTCTCTCCCCAGCTCACTCTCTCTCCCCAGCTCACTCTCTCTCCCCAGCTCTCTCTCCCCCCAGCTCACTCTCTCTCCACAGCTCACTCTCTCTCCCCAGCTCACTCTCTCTCCCCAGCTCTCTCTCCCCCCAGCTCACTCTCTCTCCACAGCTCACTCTCTCTCCCCTCTTGGTTCTGTAACTTCTGGGTAAATCGAATGTATAAACATGTGCAATGAAATTTGCTGCATACACACGAAGGTACAGACGAGCCAACGAGTATTCTAAAACTTGCCTTAAACTAGCCAGTTTACATGCTGGGTACATTTCAGTGACATTTCTGCAGAGGCTAATGGCCCATCGGATTAACACAGATTAGCACAGCAGGGCTTCCTGGCAGTCCCATTCAGTTTTAGAATAATCGTCGGCACTACAGTAGGCCAATGTCACTTTTTAGACCCAAGCCAGTAATTTCACAGCTGTGAAGAAAAAACGTCCTAATCACGGGGAATTCAAATGCCAGCAAAACATTCACCCACCTCTAAGTTTAATAGTGTTATCTGAATAGGTGATGGGCCACATTTTCCACGTGGTACTTTATAAGACACCCATTGACATGAAGCTTTGCAGCTTAGCACTGATTGGTAAATATGGTCCAATATCCCGTAAAACTGGGTAGTCCAAGCTCAGCACCGAAGGACCAACTACAAGGAAACTCAACAATGTTTTCCTGATAACGTTCAATTTAAGCAAGTTTGGAAAAATTTGAAACTGGCTAAGACCACTAAGAGGTCTTGTATAAAGCACTCCAGGAGGTTAGATTCAGGATCAGTAAGGAATAGGGAGAAAACGTCATCATTAGGGTTTACATTGTTTCAGTCTTCCACAAGTAGTTTGTCAGTTCATTTAGTCCACGAAGTCATTATACAGATTCTGAGCGATGAGAGGTCTGTGATTGTGTGAGTCTCCGTGGGTGGCACTTCAGATCACCGCTTCAGCCTTTTAACCCAACGATTCTCTTCTATTATACTCTCTCTTTCTTTATTTTCTTTTCTCTGTCCTCTGTGTCTGTAATGTCCTGTGTCCAGTAACCAACGCATTCCGCGCAGTCTCTGCACTTTGTCAGGGATTTTAAAGTATACTGGTAGCTCAGTTGAAATTATTTATATACAAGTTGGCTCAATTATGGATAGATCACAAGGACAGATAGCTCTCTCTCCATCTTCTCATATCTTTCTCTTTCCCCTTTCACTACAGTAACTTGATAGACTTGATAATACTCTAAAGAAGGGGTTCTCACCTCCTGTCCTCAAGCCACCCCCCCACCCCCCCAACAGGTCAGGTTTTCAGGATATCCCTGCTTCAGCATAGGTGGCTCAATCAGTCCCTGCTTTGAATTAGCACCCCCGATCTAAACCACTTCTAACATATTATTAGCAAACCTTAACTTTCTATTACCTTTTACATACCTGTAAGGCTTATACTTATTTTCTTTTACAGCACAACACCAACTTAATGTGGTTAATGAAGCAGTCTAACATCCTCCCCTCCTCCCTTTAGTTGTTTTACATAAGTGGGAAGTAGGGGGTCCCGGAGTTTTACGGAGTTCATTTCAGCTCCAGGAAACCCCTGGTTCCCGTGATGCATACCGGGAACGGTCTAGGTACTTCCATGTGCTTAAGTCCCCCACGTCACGCAAGCAAACAGGAAGCTGCCACAGATGAAGTTGCGTCTTCCTGTTGGCCTGCATGATGCGGTAGATTGGTGCAACCATTTTTATTATCCTGCCGTGGGCGGTCCCTACGCTACCTTTACAGGTAAGAGTCTCAGGAACCATGGGGTCCCTTGGGCTAAAGTGATTTCTTTCCACTCATGTAAAAAAAAAAAATGGGGGTAAAAAAAATTGAGTAGGGGGAACTGCCTCTCTTACACGGAAATTTGATGTCGCCTCTGATTCATTGACTGGTGCTCACTAGCCCTGCATTTCTTATCATTACATGGTTACCAAGGAACCTAACTTTAAGATTAATCATATGATAGTGGCCAGATACACATCCTGTGCCACCTTCTGTACTGCCCTTGTCATGTACTGTAGGTCATTTCACATTTGCAATTCATGCTGAATTTATTTTGCTGCTAAATTTTAAATAGGAAAAGTGTAAAATGATGACAAATGGGGATTTTTTGTTGTTTTTTTTTCTCTAGTTTGCAAAATTATGTTACTGTCCTTGGGAATCTTTATTGCAAGGCGCATCCTAACCCACATTCCCAGGTCCAAGGAGACCAGAAGAAGAGTAAAGTGCCCTGTAAAACGGCTTCAATCTCAACACCGTCCATAGAGCTCAAGAAGGCTGGAAAATCTACAGAACAAGATGCGACAAAAGTAAAGAGTACATCGTATTCCAGTCGCAGGCGCAGTATTGGAACGCTCGGTCATATTAACCAATCAAATGAAGGCAAAATGCAATGGCCTCCTCTTGTTAATGTCCCTAATAATTCACAATATTACAATCCTGCAAGAATGAGTTGGCCGCATTCACAAACACGTAGCAATACTTTTGACACGGTAGACAACAGCATGGTGAAATCATACCATAGCAAGCACATAACAGACAGAGTCTTTAGAGAACGTAAGGTTTCCTTGAAAGGAAAAGGAAACATTTCTGACATAAAGAAATGTGATCCCAATGATCAGAATAAGGTGAAAGAAAAAATTGCCTTGTTCCAGCAGTTAAAAACAAATCCAGATGGTTTAACCACCTCATCTAAAGGGAAGATGCTTTGTAAAACCACCTCACTGCAACACATGTGGGAAATATCTACTCACTCCAGCCCAAAAATAGTAATAACTGTTGCTGATACTTCCCGGAATGCATTAATTGATCCCAATTTTAAAGTTTCCTTTGTAAAAAAGCATGTTGCTCCCAAGGGCAAGAAGAAAGATGTATCACACAGTGATATCTTCAACAAGAAGATCATGAAATCTCCAAATTCCCATGTAGCAGTTGGCATGGCTAACTCTACTCTACTCCCCAAGGATAGCAAACAGATTGGTGGACATCCTACTGGTGGAGATGGCTTTCCTATTCCAAATCCTACTGGTGGAGATGGCCTTCCTTTTCCAAATCTTACTGGTGGAGATGGCTTTCCTATTCCAAATCCTACTGGTGGAGATGGCTTTCCTATTCCAAATCTTACAGGTGGAGAGGGCTTTCCTATTCCAAATCTTACTGGTGGAGATGGCTTTCCTATTCCAAATCTTACTGGTGGAGATGGCTTTCCTATTCCAAATCCTACTGGTGGAGATGGCTTTCCTATTCCAAATCCTACTGGTGGAGATGGCCTTCCTATTCCAAATCTTACTGGTGGAGATGGCCTTCCTATTCCAAATCTTACTGGTGGAGATGGCTTTCCTATTCCAAATCTTACTGGTGGAGATGGCTTTCCTATTCCAAATCTTACTAGTGGAGAGGGCTTTCCTATTCCAAATCTTACTGGTGGAGATGGCCTTCCTATTCCAAATCTTACTGGTGGAGATGGCTTTCCTATTCCAAATCCTACTGGTGGAGATGGCTTTCCTATTCCAAATCCTACTGGTGGAGATGGCTTTCCTATTCCAAATCCTACTGGTGGAGATGGCCTTCCTATTCCAAATCTTACAGGTGGAGATGGCTTTCCTATTCCAAATCTTACTGGTGGAGATGGCTTTCCTATTCCAAATCTTACTGGTGGAGATGGCTTTCCTATTCCAAATCCTACTGGTGGAGATGGCTTTCCTATTCCAAATCTTACAGGTGGAGATGGCTTTCCTATTCCAAATCTTACTGGTGGAGATGGCCTTCCTATTCCAAATCCTACTGGTGGAGATGGCTTTCCTATTCCAAATCCCACTGGTGGAGATGGCTTTCCTATTCCAAATCTTACTGGTGGAGATGGCCTTCCTATTCCAAATCCTACTGGTGGAGATGGCTTTCCTATTCCAAATCTTACTGGTGGAGATGGCTTTCCTATTCCAAATCTTACTGGTGGAAATGGCTTTCCTATTCCAAATCTTACTGGTGGAGATGGCTTTCCTATTCCAAATCTTACTGGTAGAGATGGCCTTCCTACTCCAAATCTTAATGGCAGTGATAAAGACGAAAGCACTACACGAAACAGTGGTGGTGACACTACCTCTGCAAAGATATCACTGTCCCGTCATGAAAATATGCAATCAGGAGCAGAGACAGACGTGTCACCTAATATTTCAGTATCATCTAATGAAAGAATAATTATCCAGGCTAAAAAAGATGTCTGCCAAGGATTATCCTGCCCTGAAAATTACACTGAGGTGGCCTGGGCTAGAGATATATCCGTGGGAGAAATAATAACACCAAATTCAGAAAGCTCTGCAAAAATAATTACGCATTCAAGTGAGTCTCTTGCAGTTAGCAGATCAGATGAGATAAACCCTCCAAAACACCATCACTTGTAAAGCAAAAAAGCTAACCGAAAGAAAACAGGTATATTTGTTTTTCTTTATGCTGATGTATAAGTTTTCTGTTTGTGGTTTTCTCTCTACTTGTGTATCTGTTTTCCCATTTCTTTTCACCAAGCAAAACCGCCACCATTTTTGATTCTCAGTAGTGACCGCATCTTTTAGATGGAATATATCAATGGCTATGTCAGCTTCATCTACAATCTATTTTGGCCGAATATATTGTGAACTACATGTAACCCCCCCTGTTGGGCTTACTAGTTTGTATATAAAGGGTTAATGTCTGGTGGTTTGTTGCAAAGTGGTGACCTTTTTATGTTGGTGTCCAATAGTGTAACAGAAGAAATTAGCCCGCCCTCATTTTAGAAGAAGCTGAACCTGTCACATGGGGTGGAGTGATGTACTGAGGAGCACAACCACTCCCCCTTTAGCTATGGTGATCTAGGAGGTCATGATGAGGTATAAATATGGGAAGATAGGAGGCTGGGCCCCAGAGCCAAGGAGTGCCCCAATAACATCAGGAGGATTCCAGGAAGAGTAACTGGAGGAGGTCTCACACTATGTGTATATAGTCCTCATAAGTGTGCAACTTTATGTTTAAATGTGCGGTCACTAGTGTTGTACCGAGTCCTCAATTTTGCCCGGTACTGAGTACCCTGGGAAAATGGGCAATTTCACAGGGCCGGGTAACCTACACTTACCTGCAGCTGGTGGCAGAGGGTGAGGAAGACCGCTGCAGAGGGTGAGGAGGACCGCGGCGACATCGTGGGAGCAGCAGCAGAAGTCCTTATTCAGCCGGTGGGAGCAGCGGAATACAGCACACAGCTGATGCCGGTGGGAGCTGGGGAACCATGTGACCGGAGCAGGAGCATTCCTATAGGACAGCCAGGGAGGAGCCAGCTGTCCAATACAAATGCCCCTGCTCAAGGCACATGGTTCCCCGGCTCCCACCGGCATCAGCTGTGTTCTATATTGCGCTGCTCCCACCGGCTGAACAAAAGCTTCTGCTGCTGCCACCACAGGTGGGACGTCTGCTGCTGCTCCCACGATGTTGTCGCAGTCCTCCTCACCCTCCGCAGCGGTCTTCCTCATCCTCTGTCGCCAGCTGCACGTAAGTGTTCAAGCCTTTTCAGCTGCTCTGAAATTATCCGGCGCTGGTCCCGACCCAGTGCCGGTCCCAGCCCCCTGTTGCTGGGTCCGGGTCATTTCCGGGTAGCTGAAAAAGCGCCGGGTAAGCCAGGCACTGGGTAATTACCCGGTACTCGGTACACCATTAGCGGTCACCTTTGTTATTTTCCTAGGGAGGGAACAAGGCCCCTTATTTTAGAAGGGCCACTACCAAATGGAAGATCTATTTCTAGCTCTTTGACTGTCTGAAGAAAGTGATGTGATGGTATCATGGTCTGCGAGCCCTAGTACAGTGACCCACTGGGGGGAGGACCATATTGGGAGCTGCTGTACCGGCAACTGCAACACCTGAAGCATGCCAGATCCCCTGTACAGGGGTTTTGGAGTAGCTGCTGGCATTGAACATTATGGAGGGCACGTTCCAGATGCTGGGGAGAATATAAAGATGTGACAAAAGCCGTGTGTGCCGCCCTGTGGAGCTCCTTGGAGCCAAGGGAAGATTCATGTAAGTGTGAGTGTATAAGAATAAACTTGTGCCGTTTGTGAATAAAGTTCCTGGCGCCCTTTCTTATTACCCTGAAGAGCTTACACCACCCGTCAGCTCGGAAGCCAACACCCTTAGAAGGTAAAGAGAGTCTGTACAACCACTCCTGCACTTCTTACACTACCTCACAGTGACAACTCCTTAGGAGCCAGGCAAGTTGCTACGATTACACCGTCAGACAAATGTAATGAATGGGTTCCTCCTCACACTTCAGCTGCAGAGGTACCTGAGATAACCTGCGGCCTCTCTTAAATACTGTACAATATACTTGGGGCATACTGCTGGTCAGGCCCACTGACTGGGAGAGCGCAGGGACATCTGTCCTGGGTGTGGCTGAGGCGTGCTCCTGGTGGTCCAAACCTGATGTTAGGCGCCGCCGGATGTCGGGCCCAACTTCTGTTTTTAGACACATTGGTGGGGCTCCACTATGGTGCCGGGTAGGGCCTGGATTAACCCCGCACCACAGGTAGATCCCAGGGGGAGAGGCAGAGTGAGAGAGTAGGTAGAGAAGGAGAGACTGGAGGGGGGGAAAGGTGATAGAGGAGGGGGGGAAAGGGAGAGAGAAGGGTGGAAGAAGGAGAAAGAGGCAGATAGTGAAAGAGAGAGGGAATTAGTGAAAGGGGGGGGGGGAGAGAGAGGGGGACACACATAGGGAATCCTATGGGGGAGCTGACACTTCCTCCCACTCAACAACCCAGGGCCCCAGTTTATATTCAAGTCCTGTGTCCTGGGAAAGCTGTCAGCGGCCCTGCTGGTAACTACATTTTTGAGAGACATTGCTGTGACTTCCACACAGATTAATATTTATTTTTGGGGTATCCTATCACTCCCTTATCTCAGAGTAAGTGTTGGAGGGTCCCCATCAAGTTATTCACTGCTTTGTGCTGCTCACAGAGCCATTCTTGCACAGGAGTAAGTTTCACAGAGTAAGTACCTCTGTTTTAAGCTTGTGGCGTGGCAGGTTGTTAGACTGCTGCAGGTAACAGGGCATTACGAGCTGTGTAGGAGCAGCTAAAGTGGGGACACCTTTTTAGAGGTGCTGATTATATTTTGTGCACCTCTGCACGCTGCTCTAAGAAACAGTTTACTGTCAAGTTACCTGTAAGTACATGGGCAAAGTAGAGAACATGAATCAGGTTGTTTTGATGTAATGATGCCACCTGGTTGCTTCCAATATCTTCTGCCACTAGCCCAACCTTTTCACCAACTATTTTTCAACGTTTATTTTTCCTAATGCTGCCTGTGTATTTTCTTTATATTACGTTACCTATATTCTTTTTATTATTGTAACGGTGTTTCCCCCATACGGTGGGAGATTTGTCCATTACAGGATGTATAGTGCATATTTAAAACCAGAGACAGAACATAAAACACAGACAGAGCTCAGTGCACATCCAGTGAATCTCATACACGGTACAGTGCCTAAATATATATGTATAAATATCTATTAAATAAAATGGTCTTTTAGTTTAACATTTTGGCCAAATTGTTGTAAGCCCTTGAGCCAACTGCACGGCAGACCACGTTTCAAGGGTCCCTAACACTAATATAAATTCTTAATAACCTGTGCAATACTTAGAACTTTGCAACTAATATTGACAGATTTATTATAAATCATTCTTCCTGGTTTTAAATTTATATTGCCATGCTCAGTAGCACTCCTCTGTGACACTCATATGCTTATATATATGTTGTGGTTATTTGGGGGGTTCAATAGGAGCTTGTTAGGTGTCCAGTATGTATGGTGCATATACCTGCTGGCAACAGGAGGGCTGAGTCGTCCGCTGATGGTAGTGGGGACACAGGATCAGGCTTCTGGGGTTCATACCCCACATATCTCTTTAGCAGTGCAGTGCCTCCATCTGCCATGGGCTCCAGGAGCTGAAGGTGATCTCCAACGGTAGAACTTATTATCTCTCCCCCCACCAGTAAGGTCATGCACCAGGCAGGAGGTATATAACAACAGGAACGTTATATTTACTCTGTACAGCACAGTTACACGGCAGGTTTCTGCCCGATGCAGTACTCTCAGCTCTCACTGAAGGATGGTCCCTGGACCGTCACTACAGGCCAAGGGCACTCGCAGCCGTCCTAGCTCTTCCCCACCTCCCTAGCAGAGGCACAGATATGACCACACTCACTCTTCCCCGGAAGGAAGAGCACAAGGGATGGCCCCAATCTCAGGCTACCAGTTGGGGGAAGCAACTACTAACTTTTGGGTGGTCCTGCCCTTAAGTAGAGCCAGGAGGTGGGCACCCTGTTGTCCCAGCTACAACAGGATGCACCACCCCCTGCTGTCACTCAAGTGCAGTACCAAAGTGGAGGGGGAAAACCCCATAACAACTACTGGCAACCTGATTGTACCAGGGTTTACTGCCAGCCCAAGGGCAGAATAGTAGCCATCAGGTGACCTGGCTACACTATCATATCTGTTTTATAATTATTGGTATATTGGTTTCAACACCATTAACTGTGATTCTAATACCCACAAGAGTTTTCTATGAGCACACAACGTGGGTTGTTTTCTTTTTAATACTAGCCCAACATCCAGGCTCCTTGGAGAAAGCCATCGGTCAGTAATCCTCTCTAATTTCAAAAGAATATCAGATGCTATATGGCCCTTCTGATTAAAAACTTTATATGAATAGGATAGCATGCCTCCTATAAGTGTTGCTGCTGCCCCTGATGACTCCAACAGAATCACTCCTGTAACTACCACTACCTCCAAGACCTTGTCCACTTGTGGTGATTCACTCGCTAAGCAGGACGCAAAGGAACTTTATGAAGCCGGCGAGAAGAAGTGGGGAACAAGACCTTGTCCACAGTGTGGATGATTCACTCGCTAAGCAGGACGCAAAGGAACTTTATGAAGCCGGCGAGAAGAAGTGGGGAACAGACCACTTGTCCACTTTGGCAAGAGAGTGAAATTCAGAGCCAATGGACAGTTACAGCCATGTAGTCCCCTCCCTTATGTGCACTAGTACACGTCGGCGCAGGCCTCTAATTCAACAGCTTTATGGTACATGCGTGGAACAGGTTTTGTGATCAATAGGCTCTACTGGGCAATTCCTAGCGAGGGTCAATGAATTTTAGTAGATACCTTAAGCCCCCTATGTCTGCTAGAGGGCAGCAGGTCAACTGCAAGCATTTAGGACAATTTGTTATTCAGCCAAAGGGCCCTATCGTGTGTGCGTTGGTACGCGTGCACCCTATCGAAAACTTCACAGACAATGGGTTGCTGTGTTGGAGTAGACAGAATTGTTCCACATATTTGTCTAATGTCCCTTTCACCCGTGCCTATGCTGCCCATTGGTGGTATCATCTTGGGCTAGTGATGCAGCCTCCACAACATCATCATCATTTACTAAGTATCTCCATCATCAGTACATCATCATGATCACGATGACCTTCACCACAAACCAAACCCCCAGTCTCCTGATTGACTTCAAGGAATTGAGCCAATTCTTTTCCCAACTGTGCTACTGCCCTTATGACTACTTTTGCATGCACACATATGATGGGTCATGTGCCGTCTATGTTCAGAGGTACCCAGGTGGCAGCACCCTCCTCTTCTCCCTCAATATTCAAAATAATTTTTTTTTTTACTCCTACCTAAAGAAACAGGGTGAGGCTGGCTATACTGAATTAAAGACCTAGTGGGTGCTGCTGAACTGGATGGGAAAGCGCTAGAAGCTACTGGTGCTGCTGGCCTAAGCAGATTTCTAGAAGCTCTCCTGCTCCTCTGCCTACTTGGGCCATCTTTCCTTCACCCATCACAACCATCTACATGTTCATCATGATACTCCTCCTCATCAACAGTTTTATGTTGTGTAATAATGTTTGCTGCTGTGTCTGAGGCTGATTAGAGTTTCTTGCCGTTACCTGGGACATGCCCTCTTCATAATGATGATGATGATGACAAATGATGTGGCATTGGCTGCGGTTGCCCAACAGTATGTGTCCTTTCTGAAGCGGATAATGAGGGTGCTGATGGTGGTGATCCTGTCTTGTTGTTTTTTTACTTTGAAATGTAGAGTACATAGGCATGTCAATTTAGTTTTTTTGGTGTACTGCTAATAAGAGAAGCGCTGGTGCTGCTGGTGGTGGTGGCCAATGCTGCCTTCGGCTCATGACTGCCATAATGATGACTATCATCACCATCAGTGCTGCTATTACCAACAGTTATTGTAGCTCCAAGATTCACATTATTAGTTCCCCCGCTACTAGCACCATCGAGTCTCTCCAGCTTGTGCAGTCTGTTTGACAAAGCGCTGCAAAAGCGCGAAACGCGTTAGAGGATCACTTTGCCCTCACTTGTATGTTCCTGTGTAGCTTCTGAATGGATTAAAATCCTTGTTTGTACGGCACCTAATTGTTTGGTCCCCGCTTTTTGCTGCTGTGCTCTTCTGGTTCTCTGCTTCCAGCTGGATCAACTAGGAGCCCTTTGTGCAGTTTGTGCACTGCACACACTACCGATGCCAAGCTCATCATCTTCATCATCTTCATCATCATCAACAGCAGCAGCAGCAGCAGCAGCATCTACATCTTCAATCCCTCTCTCAAGATATCCCTTCTCCCTCCCTCAACCATCCCTTCTCCTTCCCTCAACCATCCCTTCTCCCCCCTCAACCATCCCTTCTCCCCCCTCAACTATCCCTTCTCCCTCCCTCAGCCATCCCTTCTCCCTCCCTCAGCCATCCCTTCTCCCTCCCTCAACCATCCCTTCTCCCTCTCTCAACCATCCCTTCTCCCTCCCTCAGCCATCCCTTCTCCCTCCCTCAGCCATCCCTTCTCCTTCCCTCAACCATCCCTTCTCCTTCCCTCAGCCATCCATTCTCCCTCCCTCAGCCATCCCTTCTCCCTCCCTCAACCATCCCTTCTCCCTCCCTCAACCATCCCTTCTCCCTCCCTCAGCCATCCCTTCTCCCTTCCTCGACCATCCCTTCTCCCTCCCTCAACCATCCCTTCTCCCTCCCTTAACCATCCCTTCTCCCTCCCTCAGCCATCCCTTCTCCCTCCCTCAACCATCCCTTCTCACTCCCTTCGCCACCCCTTCTCCCTCCCTCCGCCACCCCTTCTCCCTCATCTATCCCTTCTCCCTCCCTCATCACTTCTCCCTCCCTCAACCATCCCTTCTCCCTCCCTCAACCATCCCTTCTCGCTCCCTCAGCCACCCCTTCTCCCTCCCTCAGCCATCCCTTCTCCCTCCCTAAACCATTCATCATCCCTTCTCCCTCCCTTAGCCATCCGTCCTGCCCTAGCCCTCCCTTCTCCCTCCCTCAACTATTCCTTCAACCTCCGTCAGCCATCCCTCATCCCTTCTCCCTCCATCAGCCATCCCTTCTCCCTCCTCAGCCATCCCTTCTCCCTCCCTCAGCCATCCCTTCTCCCTCCGTCAGCCATCCCTTCTCCCTCCGTCAGCCATCCTTCATCCCTTCTCCCTCAACCATCCCTTCTCCCTCCTCAGCCATCCCTTCTCCCTCCCTCAGCCATCCCTTCTCTCTCAACCCTCCCTTCTCCCTCCGTCAGCCATCCCTCATCCCTTCTCCCTCCAACAGCCTTCCCTTCTCCCTCCCTCAGCCATCCCTTCTCCCTCCATCAGCCATCCCTTCTCCCTCCGTCAGCCATCCCTCATCCCTTCTCCCTCAACCATCCCTTCTCCCTCCCTCAGCCATCCCTTCTCCCTCAGCCATCCCTTCTCCCTCCATCAGCCTTCCCTTCTCCCTCCCTCAGCCATCCCTTCTCCCTCAGCCATCCCTTCTCCCTCCATCAGCCTTCCCTTCTCCCTCCTTCAGCCATCCCTTCTCCCTCCCTCAGCCATCCCTTCTCCCTCCCTCAGCCATCCCTTCTCCCTCCATCAGTCTTCCCTTCTCCCTCCCTCAACCATTCCTCATCCCTTCTCCCTCCCTTAGCCATCCGTCCTCCCCTAGCCCTCCCTTCTTCCTCCCTCAACTATTCCTTCAACCTCCGTCAGCCATCCCTCATCCCTTCTCCCTCCATCAGCCATCCCTTCTCCCTCCTCAGCCATCCCTTCTCCCTCCCTCAGCCATCCCTTCTCCCCCGTCAGCCATCCCTTCTCCCTCCGTCAGCCATCCCTCATCCCTTCTCCCTCAACCATCCCTTCTCCCTCCCTCAGCCATCCCTTCTCCCTCAGCCATCCCTTCCCCTTCCATCAGCCTTCCCTTCTCCCTCCTTCAGCCATTCCTTCTCCCTCCCTCAGCCATCCCTTCTCCCTCCCTCAGCCATCCCTTCTCCCTCCATCAGTCTTCCCTTCTCCCTCCCTCAGCCATCCCTTCTCCCTCCCTCAACCATTCCTCATCCCTTCTCCCTCCCTTAGCCATCCGTCCTCCCCTAGCCCTCCCTTCTCCCTCCCTCAACTATTCCTTCAACCTCCGTCAGCCATCCCTCATCCCTTCTCCCTCCATCAGCCATCCCTTCTCAGCCATCCCTTCTCCCTCCCTCAGCCATCCCTTCTCTCTCAACCCTCCCTTCTCCCTCCGTCAGCCATCCCTCATCCCTTCTCCCTCCAACAGCCATCCCTTCTCCCTCCTCAGCCATCCCTTCTCCCTCCCTCAGCCATCCCTTCTCTCTCAACCCTCCCTTCTCCCTCCGTCAGCCATCCCTCATCCCTTCTCCCTCCAACAGCCTTCCCTTCTCCCTCCATCAGCCATCCCTTCTCCCTCCGTCAGCCATCCCTCATCCCTTCTCCCTCAACCATCCCTTCTCCCTCCCTCAGCCATCCCTTCTCCCTCAGCCATCCCTTCTCCCTCCATCAGCCTTCCCTTCTCCCTTCCTCAGCCATCCCTTCTCCCTCAGCCATCCCTTCTCCCTCCATCAGCCTTCCCTTCTCCCTCCTTCAGCCATCCCTTCTCCCTCCCTCAGCCATCCCTTTTCCCTCCCTCAGCCATCCCTTCTCCCTCCATCAGTCTTCCCTTCTCCCTCCCTCAGCCATCCCTTCTCCCTCCCTCAGCCATCCCTTCTCCCTCCCTCAGTCATCCCTTCTCCCTCCATCAGCCTTCCCTTCTCCATCCCTCAGCCATCCCTTCTCCCTCCCTCAGCCTTCCCTTCTCCATCCATCAGCCATCCCTTCTCCATCCCTCAGCCATCCCTTCTCCCTCAGCATCCCTTCTCCCTCCATGTCATCAGAATCTTGAAATAGAAGAGCCAATTCAGCATCAAATTCTGCATGATTTGCTAAGGATTATGTCTCTAACTTTGTCCCTGGCCCTAACCCTTCTCTGACCGGTAGTTCTACCCGCCTTTACACACCCAAAGGTTGAGGTCTTGCAAGATTCAGAAAAAAAAACTTCTACACTTCCTCTTCCCTCTCACGTGGGCTTAGTGTGGCATGGGTGGCTTGTCTATCTAAGCCACTTTGAGTGGTACCAGCATCATGTAGTTGTTTCTGGACAACCTGTTCTTCCCTGGTAGTGGCCGGTTTATCTGGAGTTGACCCGTGGGAATATAATAATGTTGATAAAACCTGCCTTTCAGTTTTTTTTCTCATACTAGAAGGCTGCTGAGGAAAACGTATAACTGCTGATGCTGACGTTTTGTTAGTAGCAGTTTCTATTACTCTTTTCTCTACAAATCCAACCAATGAATGGCCTATTCCTTCTGCTACCGTGGCCACTACCATGAGCACAACCATAACCAACATCATGCCACCTTCCCAAACCTCCTTCCTTTGCCAGTCGAACTAGACATTTATAGTTGTAATGCTTCACTAAATTACCTGAGCCTTCTGTTGTGTGTGTATATCTCTCTTCACCCCCTCCCCCACACATGGTGACGTGTGTGTGTGTGTGTGTGTGTGTGTGTGTGTGTGTGTGTGTGTGTGTGTGTGTGTGTGCACGCGCACTATTTATAGCATCTGCATTAATCAAGAGAAATGAAGAGAAATTAACTGAAATTGTAGACTTTTAATGCTTGGCAACATTTGACAAAATTGCCACACCTGTGCATACTTTTTTTGTGAAAAGCAGGAGGGTCAATTTTGAATGGTTAGCAAAGTGTTGCAAAAATGTTCCACATCTCCACTCTTAATGTATGCACATAGGCTTGTGAATAAAATACTACTTCCATTTTCACCCACAATTGTGTCTTGGTGTTTTGTGTATAGGACTGACAGAGAGGAGGTATGTGGGGTGGTATGGCCACAGGGGGAAAGTCAATTAAGATCACAGCAAGCATAAAAAAGACAGTTTTACCAGTACAGATGTATCAGAGGTAATTGCCTCTATTAACACCGGATAATGGAAGAAATAACAGAAAATAATGCACCATCCAGGTACATAGCGCTTTACAATACACGCAACATAATATTATAACACAATGGGAATAAGTGCTGCAGACATAAAAAGTGACAATAGGTAAAGGTGTCCTTACCCAAAGAGCTTACAGTCTAAGTGGGGAGAACTTACAGAGACAGTAGGAGGGAGTTCTGGTAAGGGTGGCTGCAAGGGGCCGAGATCAGTGCATATGAGATGTATAGTATCAGCCAGCAGAGCTACCCATATGCTTCGTTAAAGTGGTGTGTTTTAAGAAAGGTCCTAAAGGTGAAAAAGAGGGTACCAGTTGGATTTTGAGGGGAAGAACATTCCAGAGGTGTGGGGGCAGTGAGTGAGAATGGTTTCAGGCGGGAGAGGGCTTTAGAAAAGTGGTAGACAGAAGACATCCTTGAGCAGAACACAAGAGTCTCGCAGGTGTATAGCAAGAAACTAGGGCTGAGATATAAGGAGGGGCAGAAGAGTGTATGACTTAAAAGAGAGGAGGAGAACTTTATGAGTGATACAGAGTTTAATTGGAAGCCAGGAGAGGGATTTCAGCAGGAGAGACGCTGAGACAGATTTAGGAGAGAGTACAGTGAATCTAGCAGCAGCGTTTAGGATAAATTGTAGGTGAGAGGCAAGAAGGCCGGACAGTAGAAGGTTACAATAGTCGAGATGGGAGAGAATGGAGGGCTGCGTCAGGTTTTAGCTACATTGTTAATGTGAGAAGAGAATGTGACCCCAAGGCAGTGTGCTTGTGATACTGGGTGTATGATAGTACTGCCAACAGTAATGTAGAAGTGGGCAGTAAGGCCAGGCTTGGGAAGAAGTATGAGGAGCTCTGTCTTTGACATGTTAAGTTTGACTCATCGGAGAACCATCCAGGGTGATATAGCGTTGAGACATTCAGAGACTTTGATAATGGTAAATATTGCCGTTTCTTAAACACCATGTTGCTTTAAAGGGTGTAATAATGTCTGCTACATCTGTATTTCATACTGCAGGAATTTAAATAAAATATAATTACATATAATATCAAGCATGGTCAATGTAAACCCCAGATGAATACACACATCTTCAAATAACATACTTGTTACTTTTTAAAGCAGAAAAAAAGGAGCAAGTTGTATGAACTCATTAAGTTATTATTATTATTATCCTTGAGACTCCAACAGCGCAATTACCTCAAGGAGATATCCAGTTCCATCATGTGGTTCCCAAAATTATTGGAGAGTTTACTCTGTACTAGCCGATCAATAACAAGAACATTGAGACGTTCTCGTTTTTTATTAGCTTACTGTCATTGACATTATGGCTGCCATATTGTCCTTCCAAGAGTATGCTCTCACCCTGAAAGAAAGTCAAATTGCAGTAAAACCAAGGGAACCTCTCACAGGGCCCGGGCAGTTGTGTTCCAAGAGAGTGAGAGACTCCTTGGTTAAGAATTTATTATTTTTTCAAGGCCAAATGCAGTGTTGATTTGCTACAAAGAACCATGTCACAAATCTCCCTTCCATACAATTCAGCCATTCTTTGGTTATAACCGGGTGCTCTTTTGGTGCTGTGTATCCACTTCTTGACCATATTCAATTCCATTCATCAGGCATTCCTTTGGCATTTCATTTGGTCTAATGGAAAAAAAAGAATAGAAGAAGACATTCACTTTTCCACATGGAATTAATACAACAAAGTATGAGTCGGGGAACCAATTTATCACGGTTTGCCATCATCATTCCTGGATTTGTCTCTTACAAGACTTATTGTAGATTGCCATCTATTGTAACAGAATACTGTATTTAAAAAAATCAAGGACTCACTGGTCCACGTTCTGTATGTGAACTAATGTGTTCCCTGTCTCTTATCTTGTTCTTCACTTTCTTTATTAAATGAAACGTTCTGGATAATAACCAAGGATTACAAATAATCTGTTGCCAACACTTTCAGCATTTTTCTTATTGCATGTGTTTATAGCCAGGAAAATGAACAATATGAAGTGATAGAAAGGGGACAATGGTTAAAATTCAGGTGATGGTATACACATAACATGAAAACTTATAATTAAGACTGCTATATTTAGCTCTGCTCTATATTTAGCTTGTTTTCCAATGAACGCAAACCCACTCATAAATACATTTGCAGGCTTCTGTTGTAATCCACCAACCGTCGCACAACATTAAACGTTAACATTACAATATTAAGATTCTTGGAGTAGAGATCACACATGGGGTTTGTCACTTTTTGCTTTTTCCCTTTTCAGCGATAAACAGAAAGTTCAAGACTGCTTCATCTAGTGTGTGCTAAGGATGTACTGAGCCAAAAACATTCAGCAACATCTAATTCACCTCTTTGCACTCATAAGACTAATGGTTTATAAAAGCAGTGACTGCCAGATCAATGACAGGAAATAATGCAATAAACGTAACTATGCTTGCTGAGCACATAGAGGAGAAAATAAAAGCAGGAAGATGGAGTGGGAATGCATGAAAGGGTGCGGTCTGTGGTGTGCGACAACCTGGTTTAACTACTTGTACCAGCTCCATGTGATGAAGAGCACGTCACTTTCTGAATGTGCATCAATATAGTGAACTGTAAGCCAAGTATTTTCAACTCACACTTAATTGCCCTAATGTATCAAGGCACTACTCCACGTTTACTCAGTGTAGGACAGGTGGTAGTTTGAGTGGAGTTTCAATGTCCTAGGTACATGAAATGGGATGTACCAAATTCTGTGCCATGTTGTCCTCTTTATTTGGGAAGAAAATGGCCCGGTAGGAGACCACGTAAACCTTTCTGCTTAAAATTCTGCTCCAGATGTAATAAACCTCATTAACCATCTTGACCTGTATGGCACTAAATAGAGCAAAATTGAAGAATTTCACCAAAACCCACTTCTTTGCATTGATGCGTCACCTCCATTTGTGCTCATAAAAATCTATATACAACAACACGTTATCAGCAGAAGAGAACGACACGTATATTACTATTAAAGCAACAGTTCCGGTTATTTTATGATGCGATTATTTTTTCTGGAATATAGAACGTCTGCAGTAGAATCACAGTTGGACTAGGACTTACTTCTCTATGATATCGACGCCATCTGTGTGGTCCTGAAGGTCTTTGTTACGGGTTTCTGGTAGTAAAAAACAGAGGAGGCCTCCAATGACAGGACCACTGCCATAAATTGCCATTGGTATAGCAGGGTGATACTTAGTCAAGAGACTAATAAGAGGAGCAATAATCCCAGCTACACGTGCTGACATTGAGCACAGTCCTACTCCATTCTGCCTGCAAGAGGACACAATCATGGAAACACCTTTTTAATGACCTTTTTAAACGGACAATAATTGTAAACAATATAACTCAAAGTGTAGGGTGTGTTTACCGTCCCCTTTTCTGCCCTATCT
This sequence comes from Ascaphus truei, assembly GCF_040206685.1. Lineage (NCBI taxonomy): Eukaryota > Metazoa > Chordata > Amphibia > Anura > Ascaphidae > Ascaphus > Ascaphus truei. Next base: position 450,542,783 of record NC_134484.1, read on the forward strand.
GTCTTTTAGCATTGTTCATCTAATAAGTGCCTCCCATCAATAAATCTGTTCATCGTATCACTGGAGTGCAAACAAGTCGATGACTCCCCCCCACATTCACATTATGGTGCAACGGCATTGCTATGTATATGCTAAGATAGTGAATCCCAACAGGGGGTTATGAATCCTTAGGGGGTTCGGGAGGTATCTCCAAGGGGTACACCCACAACAATATGTATTGCCGGATCTTAGATTGTGTAGCAGTGGGTCCCTGAGCCTGTGTGGGGACAGCACACTTAGTAAATCCCGAAACTGCACCTCAGCATGGGTGGTACTGCTGTCAATTATAGTAAGAGCTTTCAAAGTTGCTCCCCACAATGCTTTGCATCCACAGCATGAAAGCTCCCGCAGTAATTGATATCTGTACCTCCCATGCTGCCTGTGCTCATGATAATCGTGTATTCCCCCCACAAGCTTTCATGCTATATTTACAGATTAATAACCATTTTTGATACCTTTCAGGGTACCGATGTAAGAGTCCTTTATAGATTGTTGTGAATAGAGCATGCAAACTCCATGGGTCTTTTCTTTAAATGTACTGTCAGCTGTTTGAACGGCCATATTTGCACAAAGATAAATCTGATAATGTACTGAAGCAGATTGCAGCTTTGTTTATTTAGGTCTAAATCTAATTCTAAATCTCAGGCTACTAGTCTATATATATATATATATATATATATATATAGACAATACAAGATTAACCAATCATATTAGATACACATAAAATGGCAAAAGTAATTTGCCCATTTTGGTTATGAGGAATCACAGAACAGCAAATTACCACAGATTATATATTTTCCTTTGTGGGACTCTGTAGTCAGTTCCAGGCCAGTTGAGGAAGGCACCTACTGGTCAGATAATACTCTGGGAGGTTCACCTCAACAAGCCCTTCCGGCAGGAATGGGGATGCACACATTTTTCATTGACATGGAAGTTAAAATATCTCTCTTTAACGCATCATAACCCAGAATCATTGTCTGCAGTTTAACCACTGCATGTCTCATGATACAGGGCGGAATGAAGCCGGTTTGTAGGACCTGCAGACAAAGTTATCTGCTGCCTTTTGGCCAGGAGGGAGTGTGCGGTAAAGGACCAATTTCAGCTTGCCCTAAAGCAAGTGAACACAAATACAGTCCTTGCTTAAACAAGTATTTTTTTGTCTATTATAACAGGTGTACAGTTTAAAAGCAACAACAATAAATTGGCTACCTGTATTATAATTTAGCTTAAAGGAGAAATCCACCCGAACTAACCATTTTTTACGTAATTGGAACCAGGGAGTTCTCCAGAGCAGAACCATGTTATTTTCAGCTCCGGGGACCACCCGTTCCTGAGATACTTACTGGTGAAATTACGGGTATTACGTTCTGTTTTTTTAAAGGGGGTTTAAATGACTGGCCAATAGGAAGCCACAAGGACCTATTGGCCAAAGATCTAACAAACATTTCGATTCCCCTGGAGGTAGATTTTGAATGGATAAGTTCACGGGTATGTATCTCAGGAACCAAGGGGCTCCAAAAACTGAACATTGCTGTGTTTGATCCAGGGGACCCCTCATTCCATTTAGATTGTGTCCCATGTTCCCAGGAGTAGTTAAATATCGGGGACCAACAGACTACTCTTACAATACCTAAATGTTAAGACTTTTACCAACAAAAGGCAGAAAACTGTGATGTTGACGAGCAGTGTATTCCTGAAACTTGAAATCAACCAATGTAGTATATCTTATCCAATGTAAGACATGCCCTAATATGAAGTATGTTGGGGATACTGTACAAAACATGTCTTCCACAAAAGTATTAACCAGCACAGATGCCCCATATCTGACACTAGAGCACCAGTTGCTCAGCACTTTTCTCTACGATTGCTTAATCAGTATTAGCTCCAATTGGTAACTTCAACTCAATAATTGGATTCCTGGAAAAATGACTTGAAACGGGATTGGATTCATGACTCTTTATGGAAACCTTTAACATTTATAGGAAGGTGTTTACAGCCCTATTCACAACGTATGCTGATATCCTAAGTATACAAATCCTCTCAACACCTCATCTATGGATGAATAAACCAGCAATGATTCCCCAACTATAGTATGTGTCAGGAGTGTCCCAGGTGGACACTGGTTTCTCTCACTCCCAGTCTAGAGTTCTGGTAGTCTGCCACTGGGATCTGTTGCTTTCTGTTGTTCCTGAAGAGAACTTTCTGAGTTGTCTGACTGCCTCATTGCCAACACATACTTCCTACCTGCATCCAGCCTTTGTAAACCTCCCCTTCCTATTCCTCCTTGCCTATTTATTGAGGTTCACTTCAGTACTCAAGCTCGTTGCACATCACGTTGCTATCGCTCTCTCTCTTTGTGTTCCAGTCCTAATTTGGACTTTACTACTGCACGTTGCTCATCTGTATTCTTTGACCTTGGCTTTTTTGCTGACCATCGCTACCTGCTTGCTTCCTGCCTCGGACCTCTGCCTGTCCTCTTACCATTGCTACCTGCCTGATAGCCTGTCCCAGCTACTGGACTCAAGCCCTGAGTGTGCTGACCTGTACTGATATTTCAGGAATCTGCCCCAAGGAGAGAAATAGATACATACTATTATTATATGAGCAACACCCATTACCCATGGAGACTGTGATGGCAGATACAATTGAGTTGTTCAAAAAAAGGTTGGACATCTTTTTAGATGGGAAAGGTATACAGGGATATACCAAATAAGTATACATGGGAAGGATGTTGATCCAGGGATTAATTCGATTGCCAATTCTTGGAGTCAGGAAGGAATTAATTTTTCCCCTTAATGGGGTTTTTTGTTTGCCTTCCTCTGGATCAATAAGTAAGTATAGATATAGAATAAAGTATCTGTTGTCTAAATTTAGCATAGGTTGAACTTGAAGGACATGTCTTTTTCAACCTCATCTACTATGTAACTATGTAACTATGTAACACACATCTCTCTTTATCCTCATTTTATTAGAAACAAGAATCTACTGCTGCGGCAGAGTTTATTCGAGCATTTGCCCGTTCTCTGCCGCAGCAGTAGCCTGGCGCGCGCCCGAGAGTGACGGGCGCGCGCCGAAGCAGCGGAAGAGCGCCCTCCGATCGGGGCGCTCTCCCTACCGCTGCCGGGTCCGCCGGGTCCCCCGGAACCCCCTGCCGCTGTCCCGCGATCGCGGGACACCAGGGCTCCCTCGGGGAGCCCCTGGACGCGCGTGCAGGGGGCGCACGCTCCCGAAGACGCGTGACAGCGCGTCTATGACGCGCGGCACGCCGAGGGGCGGCCACTAGCAAGCCGGGAGATTTCCCGGCTTGCGGTACCGACCACACTCGATTAAAGTGTGTCGGTACTGTATCATTTTCCAGTTCTTCAATGTCAAAAATCAAGATATTAAAATCAGATGGCTTCGTGCAAAACGACTAAATACTATAATACTAAATGAAGGGGCTTACCTAATTACAGTAGGGAACAATTCCGCCGCATATATGTAACAAACGGAAAATGAAGACGCGATTGAGAACTTTCCAATGACTGCAAGTACTGTGATTACAACAGGAAGTTCTGCGAAGAAAAAATACCCCTGTAAATCAGAGAAGGGGATACATTTGTGCTCAGATTTTTCACCTGTTTTTCCCAAAATTGCTCCAGTTCTGTATCTTTTCAATTTGGGGTATGATGGTGCAATGCAAGAATGAGAAACTTGAATGAAGTTTTACATTATCTTGTATAGCTACCGATTCTGGAGTAAATTTGTGTAATACACATGCTGTATATATATGCCTTATGCAGGTAACTGTTCTAGCAAAGTTTCTACAAAGCTGCAATACAAATAGAGTTGATTAAATTGATTACCTTTTGGGATCACAGTGATAAGAAGACACACGACTCCACCCAGTAATAGACAAGATGATTGACTTGGCTTTCTTCCAATTATCTGCACCATAAAGATGGATCCAGCACGAGCTGGAATTTCCACTGCTCCAAAGATAAGCTGAGTGAGATATATGTCCAAACCGAAGCTCCCTACATTCAGGCTTAGGCCATAATATACAAGACTGTTGACAAACCTGGAACCAAAGTTGTACGCTGTAATTACAATGGTGTTTCTCTTCTCTGAAAAGGCAGGTAATGGGTGAAGGCTGCAGCCTTCCAATTAAACGTGGGGATGCAAATACATTGACATACACATCTGTACAAAACATACATTGTTTATGCACAGAATATGCTTAAATATTTAGGGTAAATGGAAAACAAGTTCTAAATCAAATAGAGACTTCAGTAAGTAAGAAGAAATGGGAAAACTAGATGATGGTCATGTGAGGCTACAGTTGCCAACTAGACCTAAGTCACATGTGCAGGTTGATACCATAAGGATTCTGGGATTTGTATCGTTCTCATTTTATTAAGAAAACAGATCCATCCAAACTGGAATTAATTAGCCATGTGACCCAGGTGCATGTAACACCAAAATCAAGCTTTTCACTTGCTTATCATCACTAGTAGCAATAGTATCATCACAAGAGAGAGAGAGACGTGAGAGAGAGAGAGACGAGAGAGAGAGACGAGAGAGAGATAGAGACGAGAGAGAGATAGAAACGAGAGAGACACGAGAGAGATAGAGACGAAAAAGAGAGACGAGAGACGAGAGAGACGAGAGAGAGATGAGAGAGAGACGAGAGAGAAATGAGAGAGAAACGAGAGAGAGACGAGAGAGAGAGAAAGAGAGAGAGACGACAAAGAAAGAGACGAGAAAGAGAGAAAAAAGAAGACACGTGTGCAAAGTTCAAACAGATCCCACCACTTTACTGGAAAATACGTTTGAAATACATTTAAAGAGATTTTTCCACTTACATCTATCTCACTTATTTGTGTTTTGTATTAAAGCAGAAAATCCTGTGTTTTTTTTTAATAAATCAGTTGTGTAGTATTAGATAATGCTTACTGCATTTTTTTAAATGTATTTTTTTCACTCTATATGCCCTTTTTAATGCTTGTTCATGTATTGAGCTTCCCTGGGTGGCTACAGCAGCTATTTAGGAAGCCACAGCACATCCGGTGTTGGAATAGACAGCCAATTTGCCCACAGAAGCAGGATCTGCGCCCATCAATAACAGGAGAGCGGATCGATGGGCAGCTTAGGAAATTGCACAGCCGTAAATGTAAGGAATTGCTCATTTATTAAGACAAAATAACGGGCGAGAGGAAACTCCCCTTTAAAATTGGATAAATATATGTATTTCATTTGTGATACACATGCACTTGCTGTGTCTGAGGCTGTGGTAGCCAACTCCAGTCCTCAAAAGCTACCAATAGGTCAGGTTTCCAGGATACCCCTGCTTCAGCACAGGTGGCTCAATCAAGACTGAGCCACTGATTGAGCTACCTGTGCTGAAGCAGGGATATCCTGAAAACTTGACCTGTTGGTAGCTCTTGAGGACTGGCGTTGGCTACCCCTGGTCTACTGTTCTTCGAGCAGATGAAAGGGGAAGTTTTTCCGCAGTGGCCCCCCCCCCCCCCCATGTGTAATTGTACTGCACTGATTCCGACTATTCGTCGCAAAACCTACCACACAAAACACATAACGAGAGTTCTTTTTCTCATATTTCGATTCTTGAAAAGGTCTATAATGTTTCCCGATTTAGCTTTTTTTTCTTCATTTAGCTTTAAAAAAAAATAGGGGGGGGGGAAAGGTACTTTTAGGTTTCATGCGTTTCCTTTTATTTTTGTAATTAGCATTTTCCAAGGGACGCCTTGGCTTAATAAACTGATACGACTTCAAAATATTTGAGTGTATTTATATATCATTACTATGACATTAGCCAATGGGAATGCTCCACTCACAGATCTCATATAACAGTATAAAACAGGTACCACATGAACACTGCACATTCCCATCTAATGCCACAGTTGGCATAGACACAATGACATGTCTTCATAGTCACCTATTAAAACAGCTCTTGGAATGTGCAACATATCCACAAGCCACGGGGGGGAGCTCACATATTTACTTACCTACACATTTTCCATTTAATATTTTACTCAAAACAGTGTCTCACTGTTGATCTCCTCTTCCCCCTCTACCACTTGCTCTTTTTACCACATTCCCTCCCATCTCCTAAAACCTCTTGGTCCTACTATAATCCCTACCCTCACACACATTTTTAACTCCTCCCTCTACTCTGGTACCTTTCCCTCCTCCTTCAAACATGCAACCGTTATACCATTACTCAAAAACAGCAAGCTTGACCCTACGTATCTTTCTAACTATCGACCTGTCTCCCTCCTGCTTTTTGCCTCTAAACTCCTTGAACATCTTGCATTCTCTGGCTTGCTCCATTTTCTCACCACCTATTCTCTCCTAGACCCTCTACAATCTGGATTGCGCACTGCTCACTCCACTGAAACATGCCTCACTAAAATTATGAATTACCTCCATGTTGCCAAAGACAGAGGTCATTACACTCTGCTCATATTACTTGACCTCTCTGCAGCATTTGATACTGTGGACCACCCTCTTCTCCTTCACATTCTCCATAATCTTGGTATTCATAACCAAGCTCTATCTTGGATCTCCGATTACCTCTCCCATCGTACTTTCGGTGTCTCTTTTGCTAACACCTCCTCCTCTATTGATCTCTCTGTGAGGGTACCTTGGGGGGCACTTTTTATCGCCACACCAGTGGCACAGTGATTGGCACTTCCTGCACCAACCTCTAGCTGGCTTGGTGGGAAGTCTCTGTGTTTTCAGATAAAAATCCTTTCAGTCAATATATAGTCTTTAATGTATGCTATATTTATGAACTTATTCTTATTTGGAATGTACCCGTTAGGCTACTGTATGATTTTTTTAAATTTCAATTTGTCCTTCACTTTTGAATATCATTTTCCCAATCTGCACTTTTGGGATCTTTATCTATATGTGGATTTGGATTTACTGAAATGTACTAACGGAGACTTTTAGAAAGCCGAATTCAACAAATTCTTTATTGCTTGCACTCAGTTGCCATTATCGAATCCTATTTAGAAAGATACCCAGGGGACAATTTGAGACCTCCGTGCAATTGTTTCAATATGAAATATTTTTATTTGCGAGCCAAAGAACTTTTTGAACGTTTTCTTGAAAGGGGTTATAATTTAAACAACTTGAAATGAACTTTTTTATGACACACTAGTTCCTTAGACTAAGAAGAAATTTAGATCAGCTGACTATAAAATATTGACATTGGATCCACCCTTTTTATTACTCAATATAGTAAACAGTCAGGATAAAGGTTTTAGATCTTACCACACTCCGTTTAGATAATTGTAGTGGTGTCCTTTTTCTTTGCAAGGTGCAGGCAGTTGAAGCGTGGCTGGGATTCCACTTCAGCCACGTAGTTGAACTTGGAGCTGGATATCTTCTTGACACACTATTCTAATAAAGTCTCTGACACCAGACATTATAGCATAATAAACTGTTTTATTATGCTATAATGTCTGGTGTAGGACTTTATTAGAATAGTGTGGCAAGAAGATATCCAGCTCCAATCTAGTAAACAAGCGTGATCTGTTATATCCATTAGTATAAAAAACATTGGAACATTTCATCGCTGGATTCTCTCTTCGGATTCTAGATTTGTTTTTAGGACAGCAAGAACCCTAAGTAACATGGTCTCCCCTATTTATCACAAATCTGCCAAAGAGTTTTAGAATATTGTATATTTTCTATGCTCTTTGGATAGCTCATGCGAAAATACCATAGGCATACGTTTATCATTTGTAAGACTGGTTATGCTGAATTCATTGAGTTGTGGTTGCAATAAACAATATGTGGCTCTTACCACAACACCTTTGATATTTTGTGTAATAAAGCATATGAGACATTGAAACCAGTTATAAACAATTATATCTCGTGAACCCGATGTGGGGTTCGCCGGATGTCGGGGCACCGTAGATCAGCTCGGGTGCAATTAAAGAAAATATCCCACCCATAAAAAATATTGAGCAGCACAGACTGTTGCATTTATGCTCGTTTCCCAGTGATTATTTGTAGAGCCATTGATAATGATATTTTGCTGCTGACCATTTACATGACTGTATTTACATGAAGCAACTTTTCAATGTGGCACTTTGAGATTCCCCACAGTCTTCCACCATCTGTAAGACACTATACTTTCTACGGCAGGTTGTCAGTTCTCATTACCTGTGAAAGTATCTCCTCTGGGATGGTCCGTTTATTGATAGTGGCTGCTTTTTGGAGGAGTTTTTTGGCTTTTTCATTTTTCCCTTTGGTTAAAAGCCATCGGGGGGATTCTGGAAGAACCCTGCAATAAGAACAGTATGTAATGGTCTTTGTGGGTTTATAAAACAGTAAAGTATCAGTATGAGTAGGGTTGCCAGGTGTCCGGTATTGAACTGGACTGTCCTATATTAGGACACTCTGCCCAGTAAAAAATGAGAGGTGCTGTAATACTGGACATGTGCGTGTCCGGTATTACCTCCCTGACATAGTGACCTGACGCACCTTTCACCATTGAGTCCAGTATTTTTGGAGAAGCCACCTGGCAACCCTAAGTATGAGAGAGAAACGTTTTAATAACGGGCACCGTTATTATGATTGAGCACAGCTTCTTTCTAGTTGCATCACATGACAATTCCCGCCACCTCACTGCCAGGGATTCTCCCAGTCAATGTCTGAGCCATTGATTGAGCCGCCTGTGCTGAATCAGGGATATCCTTAAAACCTGACCTGTTGGCGGTCCTTGAGGATTGGAGTTGGCCACCCGTAATATAGACAAACTATTCTGTGGCATATATACAATGTGATGTCCCCCCGCTGAAATTCTTTCGCTGAATCGGAGTTGCCATCCTGTTGCATGCCCTTTGTCTTGCTATCTGTTTAATTTATTATAACGGAAGTGTCCCCATTGACTGTCAATTTGTCTGGACTTTCATTTATTATCCTTTCATTTTCCAGAAATGTACTGTACAGTATGTCTTCTAAGCCCGTGTGGACTACCTAGGACCATGGTTGCACGATGGTACATCTTTGGCGCCCAAGTATTGGAGATGTGATTCTGCAGACAAATGCATATATCGAGTAAATCGGTCACACGCAATAATACTAGAAGCTCCTTCCAAATCCGTGCATACCTGGTTTCTGCATTAGTTAATGATCAGGAGGCATAAGCCACAGCGTTGCCAACAATCATTGAGAAGGGGGTTTACTTAATGTCAATATATGGTAAGACTGGCGTTATCTGTTTTGAAGCCAATTTGGTTTATTTTCCTATTCACTGAACCAAATTACAAACATTAAAGCAGGGATCACTGGCTTTTTACAGCTGCAATATACCACAGGGCGCCGCCATGTTTTGTGTGCGCGTGTACGCGCGAAGGTTCGCGCATGCGCAGAGCGATTGTGGAATGGGCAGAGTGGCGCTCAGGGTCTGCTCAGAGTCGCACAGGCGATGTTGAGTGCGGCGGCGGCCATTATAGATTTGCGCATGCGTAGTAGAGATCGCGCACGCGGCCCCAATAGCAAAGAGCTCTGCAAGGGACTACAACTCCCAGCAGCCCTAGGGGCTGGAGCACAAGTGACTCATTACAGCCAATAGGGCTCTAGGATTTCCCTGGCTGACAGGATATAGTCATCAGGCAGAGACCATGCAGATCAGTAGGAGCTGGGAGTGAGACAGGGGAGGTTGTGTGTGTAGCGGTCAGGAACCCACTGCACTAGGCCCGGTAATCCCCTAGGCCCCAGGTAGGCCCTGAGACACTGTTTGAGTTTGTGACTGCTGTAAGGAAGGCCCCTGCAGTTAGGGATTTTGCCCTTTAACAGTGAGTTAGGCCCAGATTATGGTAGCCACTTGCTTGCTGCAGCGCTTGCTTGCTGCAGAGTGTGCAGCTGTCTCCCCAGCGTTCTGTGAACATGCCCAGCAGACAAATTCTAGCTACTGGTAGGCGGGACAATAGTTTATATAATCAAGATTTTAACAGAATTACATAATTAAATATTAAAATCAAGTAATCGATACACATTAAAAAAAAATTATAAAAAATTAACTTTTTTATAAAAAAAAAAACGAAATAAATATCATTTTTGTACAAAGATTCGATTTATAAATATAAAAGCTACAAGTTTTTATATGTATAGTATATATCAATTTACAAAAATAAAAGATGATAATTTTATGCTGCTAAACCAAAGTTTATTTCGTGCGACACTGACATTGAATGAAAATGTATTTTGACTAAACTGTAATTTGATTGGCCGGAAAATTTCACGTGATGCTGCAGCCGCCTGAAAAATCAAAATGTCTGATCTTAGCAAAACGCTGCAGCTTCAACGCGCAACTTTCCCGCCAGATTCACAGGCGCAGTGCTTGCTCACAACAACAAAACAAGAAAAGTGGTTGCCGGGCGCGCGCACGCAAGTACGTGCACGCACCGACGCCGGGAACGTAATCCCTTACTTAAGTTCAGCTGCAGTGCTGCGCGGCCCTGATGGTTGTGGTCTGAGACTAGACCCCCTAAGAAGATAGAGATTGCTGCAGAGTTGGATTCCCCCAGCGGACAGCTCTCGCGTGGAGATCACGTCGCTGAGGAGATCGCGGATCGACGGATCCTTTTGCGAAGATATCAGCGGGCCTAGGTGCTGGCGCACTGGGCAGGTATTGTAAACAAGTGCACCAACAAAGTACATACATGGGGTACATAGTGTGGGGTGACAGCCCTGCGAGGTGTGTGGGCAGTTGTGCTAATAGTTATGATAGAGTTATGGAGTTTATAGAGTGATTATTCATATTGTTCCAGTAAAGACCTTTGCTATTTTACATCATTGGGTGAGTAATGTGATTGTGTCCTGTGAGGGGCTGCTTCCACTCTGCTGGGATCCCTCACAGGTGGAGGCGCTGCACCATATAGCAGTAAGTGGTAAGAGTAATTCACCCCAGGCTCCCAGCAGCAGAGGCTTAGGCTCCTGTGAGCCAACAGGTAAAGGGCAGCACAGTAGCTATTTACAGGCACCCCCCTGATCTCACTTAGGGGTGGGGGAAACAGGGCTACACATACATATACATACGTTCAGGGAATGGCCCATTATCATTGCTCTTTTTATAGGTGGATGGATGAATGCGATCGGAACTGAAGTGGATCACTGTGGGCCTGATCTTAGGGATCGCTACCCTAAGAGATCACGTGGTCACACCCCAGTGTGCCACCAGATTTCCAGCAGAAAAAGTATTAAGTAGACCTCAATACACAGCACAATCTCTAGTTTTTACGTTGATCTAAATGAACTTGCAAACTGTATTTCCTGTGAATTCAACTTTTTTTGTGTGAAATTTGGTGTCTGTAATCACTTTACTGGTCTTATTCTATGTACAATACAACAAAGTGGCCATTTGGGCTGTTTTCCCCCCAAAATCCTCATTAAAGTGTGTAGGGATTTTCAGCCAAAAACAGCTTGAGCTGCTGTTTCGGCCTAAGTAAGATCAACGTAGCATAATGATTAAAGAGAAGTAATGATAGCATAATGTTTTAAGGGAAAGCGTTGGGACACTCTTATTTATTTAAAAACGTGTTTATTAAATGTCCTTATGAATAACAAAATGTTCCCCTACCACCTTGAGAAAGCGTCATCTGATGCGAAACTGCTTTTGGTAGATATGCAGAGTTTCTGTCCATGCTCACATGTATCACGTTTTGCCACCTACCTCCAAACAACTCTACCTTTGCTGCATTAATTTGGTTATACCTTGACGTTGGTATGCAGGCTTATGATGCTTTGGCCAAAGGGTTTAACTAAATAACCAAGTAATTATTATTATTATTATTGAAGTATTTAAATTATATACTTATTACCCTATATTTTTTGTCAGTTGGATGTAGCATTGGCACCTCTGACTTTTGTTGTATACATTTGCCACGCTCAGTAGCATTCTTTTTGACATAAATATATATTCATGATGTGGTGGGTGTAGGAGTTTGAGCTGGCTGGGAATGTGTGTTAATCAATTTCTGACTGGCAACAGTTGTTTGGCGGTAGGTGGCACCTCCCCCCCCCCCCAGAGCTCACTCCTCCTCACCTTTTTAACTTGGGAGGTCTTTTCATTTTGCTGCAAGAACAGGACCTACTATGGTTCTTACCCCTCACACAGAGGTAAAAGGAAGGGCTCACAGTGTAGTGTAGGACGTGCATTAATTTGGTTATACCTTGACATTGGTATGCAGGCTTATGGCGCTTTGGCCAAAGGGTTTAACTAACCAAGTAATTATTATTATTATTATTGAAGTATTTAAATGTTATACTTATTACCATATATGTTTTGTCAATTGGATGTAGCATTGGGCACCCCTGTCTTTTATGTTGGATCCCCGTACAATCTGTTGTTCCCTCATATTAGGTTGGCCTGCCACTCCACGCGTGTACATATGCAACGCTTACACGCCGCTATAATACAGCATCTGGCCGGACGTTACCTGTACTAATTCCCACCGAACACTTTTACAGACCTGGTACTTGATGTGCTGATTCTTCCTGGCATACTAGAATTCGACAGAACCTTTTCCTGTAAAAAAACCCTGCTCTACCCCAAAAAAGACATGCGCTTTAAAATATTTGTACTTACCAAATGTAAAAAAATAACAGGGCTGTAGGTAGGGATCCCACTAACTGCAGCAACCTCCAGTTTCGAATGGCATAAGATAGACCAGCCAAGACCATTAGTCCTACTGCAAAGCAAACATGGCCAGTGATTGTAGCACGGGCCCGTTGCGATGATCCTACCCATTCAGCCACTGAAATGAAGAGAAATCCATCGGGAAGAGTCATTGCACAAAAATATGGACCCTCTACCCTGAGTTACAGCATAACAATTATATGTTTCCATGTTTGGCTGGCGATTTCTATTGGTCAAAGTTTCCAACACTACATTACACATGTGAACCAATTTGTGGAAGACATGCCAATACCCTCTAGCTATCCTTGCAGTGATTCATCAGGTCGTAACTGAGATGCAGAGCATTTCCTGAGCGTTAATGGCCTATAGCAGAAAGTCTGATTGCTTTAAGCCGTGTGCGTGGTTGTGATTCTCCTGCCTTTGTGAGGTGAGGAGTTAAGGATATGAGGGTCTGAGCAGGACCAGAAGAACATAGGTGTTTAGTGAATATGTGCCTATGTCAGGGGTGGCCAATTCCGGTCCTCAAGGGCCACCAAAAGGTCAGGTTTTAAGGATATACCTGCTTCAGCACCGGTGGCTCAATCAGTCCCTGCTGGAGCCTCTGATTGAGACACCTGCACTGAAGCAGGGATATCCTTAAAGGTGGCCCTTGAGGACTGGAGTGGACCACTCTTGACCTATGTTAACTTCACATTAACAGCAACGCTGTATTCACCAACGTTAACCATGTTGAGCCATATTTTTTTCGTAAGGAGCATAGCGTTAACTGTAACAGACAAGAGTGATGAGATGAATATGAAATGTAAATGAAATGCAGAGGCCTTATCATATGATCTCCTAGTCCCTAAACCAGCGGTGCACAAACTGGGGGGCGGGAGATTTTGCTGGGGGGGCGCAGGCGGTTACAGAGGCCCCGCACTCTTCCCTCAGGCATTAAATTAAATGCCGGGGAAGGTGTGAGGCCTCTGTAACCTACTTACCTGATGCCAGCCGGGTCTTCGGCGACGCAGCGTCAAATGACGGCCCAGGGTCATGTGACATCGCGCATCGCCATGGCAATGCGCATTCGAGTCACGTGACGTAACAAGACACGTGACGTCATTTGACGCCGAGCCAACGGGGAGGGGAGCGCGAACGCTGTGGCGCCCAGAAGGGGGCCGGAGCTGAAAAAGTTTGCGCAGCGCTGCCCTAAACCATGTGAAGGTTAATGAGCTGAAATAACGCTACGTTATTTCAGTAATATCTAACCTGGCAATACTCTCATCCCGACCCTGATATAGGTATTAGCAGTGTTTATGATAGGTATCATTCTGTAATATAAACAATGTAGCGTTATTTCAAGATGTTCTTTTCCCTATCTTTTCCTCTTCTCTCTCGCCCCACTGCAGCTAAAGCCCTTTTTCAGGACGTGGATAGCAGTATCGTCAAGACTTAAAGTATGGTACGTTATTTGAAGATAATGCAACGTTTTCCTAAAATAACGTGACGTTAGCCCCGTGCGAATGAGATGTAGGATGACCATTGTTTTTGCATATAATTAGCTTACTGAATACGATATTAACTTAGAGAACATAACATCCAATCCTGGTAACATCACACTGTTTTTAATAAAGTTTAGTGAATCTCGCCCCTTTGTGGATCCCTGCTTAACGGCACTCATTACAGGTGTGAGTAGAATAGATGAATTGAATATAAAACGTAAACCTTTACTCCGGTAATAGTAAAATAAGGTTCAGATTGGTCAATCAAAAAGACCGATCCCGCTCCATGCCCCCCTCTCCCCCAATTTCCCCCCCTCCTCCCTCTCTCCCCCCCCTCCTCCCTCTCTCCCCCCCCTCCCTCTCTCCCCCCCCCTCCTCTCTCTCTGTCCCCCCCTCTCTCCCCCTCCCCCTCTCTCCCCCCCTCCTACCCCCTCTCTCCCCCCCTCCTACCCCCTCTCTCCCCCTCCCCCCCTCTCTTCCCCCCGCTCTGCTCCCCTCTCTCGCTCCCCTCTTTCTTCCTTTCTCCCTTTTAACTATCCTCACTCCACTTGAAAAGGAGAGACGGGTGCACACCCATTGACTCCCCCCTCCCGATGGAGAGGCGGGCTTGATACTCTTGGATCCTAACAGGCTGGGCAGAAGGTCTATTATTGTCAACTTGTTCAAAAAATACCCAATGACTTCTGTACCAGCTTGTTTAATATGATATGCTTTACCCTACCCTCTGAAAAACCCAATTAAAAATTTGAAATAAAAAAAAGACCGATCGGATATAGACAAGAACGAAGAAAACAAAAATATAAAAGGCTCGAGAGGACACTAAACCTGTGTATCCGTGTGTCAAAAAATGGCACAGATCTATGTCTGTCATAGGGTGACCCAGCACTGAATATAGCAAGTCAGAGTCTGCTCAAAGGAAAGTAATGAGAAATCTAGGTTCTTAGGGATTAGTGTCCCATCAAGGTATCACTGGAATTACAATAAAGCAAAATATCCTAGAAGCGACCTCCCTGTCACATGGATATCAAGAGAACTGTCACATCAGGTGTTAATGTGGACAAATCACTTAATGATTAGCAGTATCGCTGTCAGCGGAGATAGATAGATACAAGCTAATATATATATGGCATCCAACCAAACTTCCTCACTATCACAAAGTTTTCGGAGGAGCTGCCACATCAGGCGTCTAGGAGGACAGGTCACTTAGTGATTAATAGTATCGCTGTCAGCAGGGATAGATCAATACTGTATCAACTCCAATAGGGCCATATGTATATATGGAAAACAATCTTCCTCACTGCCACATTGTTACAAGAAAACCGTCACCTAAGGCTAAGGCCCCGCTGCCTCCGACCACGCGCCCGCACTGCAGACACGCGGCGCGTGGAGAGGCACTTGACCGCTATCTGCGGTCTGTAGGGAGCGGGAGCGGCGGCCGGGGGGCATGGTTTGAGCGGAGGGCTGCAGCGGGGGTCTCCCGGGCTGCAGGAGGGACCCCCCACATGCCCTCTGCTGCTCTCCCTGCTGCTCTCCGTGCTACTCCCCCCCCCTCCACATGCCTCTGCTGCTCTCCGTGCAGCTACCGTCCGATACCCCCCTCCCCTCCAGTGGATGGCTGCAGTGGGGGTCTCCCGGGCTGCAGGATCCCTCCCCTCCAGTGGATGGCTGCAGCGGGGGTCTCCCGGGCTGCAGGAAGGACCCCCCACATGCCCTCTGCTGCTCTCTGTGCTACTCCCCCCCAGCGGATGACTGCAGTGGGGGTCGGTCTCCTGGGCTGCAGGAGGGAGCTGCTGCCGGCTGTATGCTGGAAGGTAAGCAGCTCCCCCCCCACACATGCCCTCCTCTCCATGCTGATCCCTCCCCCCCAGTCCCTCCGTCGGTCCGTCCCTCCTCCAACACACAACACACATACACACACATATACACACACATATACATTTCCCCCCCTACCTTTTGGAAGTGGGGGAAGCTCTGACAGCTCCAGCCCCCGTCCCCGCCGCTGATAGGCTCACCAGCGCACCACGTGACGCGTCACGCTCGGGATCGCAATTCTCTTGTTGGTATGTGTGTACATACACTCAGAGTAGGGCTTATCAGGGGTGACTAGCTGTGCCTAGTCTCACACAATATACTGTAGCGGCCCCTTTTATTCTCTTACATCCCCGAAAAAATTCGGGGATGTTTTCCGTTTGTCACGCACTTTGCCGCGCGTCAGCCGATTCACTAGACAGCGCTAATAGCGCTAAACAATGAAAACGCCCACGGCGCCTAAAATGGCCAAAAACATGCAGCACCTTTTTTTAAATCGCGGGGAAACAGCCGCAGGAGGCTAAAGGCGGCCGCCACTTTATATTGGTGCTTGTGTGTCGCCGTTAGTAGTATAGAAAAGGATTTGAAAGCTAATATGATCCCTAGAGGTTTACGTATGAAAGTGTTACCTACTTGGGAGACAAACGATACACTTAGAGACAAGTGGGAAACAGTCCTTAAGCATTGCCCTAGTTAATTGATAAAACTTACAATTGAACATGATCAGCTGATGCTTAATCAAATTAAGTTAGACATTGCTCAGGTTAAATCAGGTCTTAGTATTCCAGACTTTAAGAATGACCTGTTGAATTTTGACATTCTTTTAATAACGAACTCACGAAATTTGAAGAAACTATAATACAAAATAAAAAAAGAAGGTTCAACAGAGACTTTGCTGACTATGCACGCGTCCGAGCGTTCCTTTGGGGAACACTAGGAGAACACAGACCCTTGCACAGATCTAACTACCCACCTACAACAGATCAGGAATCTTCTGATATTCAAAGGGGGTTGTCTGAGTGCTCAACTTCTTCTTTTTTAAGAATGGATCCTTTTCATCATACCCCCATGAATATAAACCAAGGAGAAAACAAGGGGGGAAGAAAATTAAGAAATCGTGAAATTGCCCATCAGCCCCAAAAGGGGACAAGGAAGAGACCAATGAGGCATACTACAGAATGAGGATGGACCCAGAATGGGAACCCAGGATTTAACCATTATTATTCTTTCCAACCATGATCTTACAGATGCCCAAAGGTCAGTCCGGGTAAAGGGTTTTTCTTTCATCCCCACTCCTGTTTTTGACAATTTTTCTTGTATTAAATATCTGTTTCTATTTTGTAGGAAACTCCTTCTTAAGAAATTCTTCTCTTCAGGTGAGACTCTTACTGAGACTGAATCAAATACCATTCGAGATATGGCTTCCTTGTTGGTGGAATCAGAGTGCCCTGATAATGTTGTGCTTCAAACTTTATTCAAATCCAAATCTATTTGTAGCCAAGTGCCCTGGATTTAGCCTTCTACTGGCCTCAACACCATAAGCCCTAATAGGAACAGGCAGTGTTGGGGTTAATCTCCTGTGCAGGGCCTAGCCTGCAGTTGCAGCCAGGATGGGTACTATGTAGCCTTATCCGGGGGCAGGCCTAAACTGGCAGTTGGAAGTGTCATACCTGGGGACGGTACTGACTGGATCACATGGGTATGGTGTGATGCCTGTCAGTACCTGGACCTGCCCTGTTATGGGGCGGGGTTACAAGCCCTTCCCCCCCGGGTATAAAAGCTGACAACACCAAATTGAGTGTGTTGATTATGGGACAGTGTGATACCCTTTTCCCTACAAGAGGGTCATGGAGATTAGGAGGGGCTCTTGGGGCCTCAAACCCCTGGGATCTGCTCCAGGGCTGGAGAGGTGTCATGCTGTTATGCAACTATGGTGTGTGCTTATTGGAAAGGAGTATTGCCCGTGGGGATCATCCTGCACTCAGCAGGATCCTCATGGGATGGAGGCCCTGCACAGTAAAGAGATGGAGAAAGCCTGACCTGTTGCTGCTCCCAAACTACAACTGCGGAGCCACTCAGACCTCCTGAACCAACATATGAGCTACAGCACCGGGGACAATACCCACGCAGTGGCCAAATCCTCCGTGGCAGGGGGGAACAGGTGCTACATACGTTTACACCATCTTTCCATATTAGTCCAGCGATTGACATGTTCTTTCGCATTATCAGAAGGGACAATACACAATTGTCAGTAGGTAGAAACTACCCACATAATTTGCCATCGGGTGAACAACTTGCGCTAAGCTAAGGCAACTTCGCAAGCTTGATGGGGTGGTGTTCAAGTCTTCTGAGAAGGGGGGGAATGTAGTTATATGGCCAACTAACATGTATATCCGAGAAGCACAACATCAGTTGTCAAACAAAGCTAATTACAAATAAGTGATCCTACACATCTCTTCAAGAGAGAATTATCTGATACCAGCTGATATACCCGGATGTAATGTTCACGCTCAGTGAGTGTGTGTCTGTGAGTGAGTGTGTGTCAGTCAGTCAGTGTGTGCCAGTCAGTCAGTGTGTGTCAGTCAGTATGACTGACTCCCCCCCTCTCCTGACTCCATCCCCCCCCTCTCCTGACTCCCTCTCCCCCCCTCTCTCCTGACTCCCTCTCCCCTCCTCTTTCCTGACTCCCTCTCCCCCCTCTCCTGACTTCCTCTTCCTCCCCCCTCTCCTGACTCCCTCTTCCCCCCCTCTTCTGACTCCCTCTCCCCCCCCCCCCTCTTTCCTGACCCCCTCCCCCCCCCCTGCTGACTGGCGGTCGCGCGCTAGTGTCGGCAGCGAGTGGACAGGTGAGGCGCTGCTGAGAGAGGGGGAGAGGGGGGGAGAGGAGAGGGAAAGGGGGTGGTGGTGGTGTTGGGGCACAAGCGGCTGCAGTGGTGTTGTCCTTCCCCGTCCCCCCCGCATCTGTGTCGGCAGCGGGTGGGGAGGAGGTGAGGCGCTGCTGAGAGAGGGTGGGGGTGGTGGGGCAGAGGCGGCTGTCATCATCGGCGGCGGTTCCACCCCCCCACCCCCCGCTCGGAGCTGTGTCGGCGGCGGGTGGGGAGGAGGTGAGGCGCTGCTGAGAGAGGGTGGTAGGTGGTTGGGCAGAGGCGGCTGTTGGCGGCGGTGGTTGCCCCCCCCACACACGGAGTTGCCCCCCCCCCCCCCAGAATCTGTGTCGGAAGCGGGTGGGGAGGAGGTGAGGCACTGCTGAGAGAGGGTGGTGGGGCAGTAGCGGCTGGCGGTGGCGGTGGTGTTGTCCTTCCCCCCCCACACGGAGCTGCCCCCCCCCCCCTCCAGGATCTGTGTCGGCAGCGGGTAGGGAGGAGGTGAGGCGCTGCTGAGAGAGGGTGGGGGGGCAGAGGCGGCTGTCGGCGGAAGTGTTGTTGTCCTTCACCCCCACCCCCCACGAGGAGCTGTGTGGGCGGCGGGTGGGGAGGTGAGGCACTGCTGACAGAGGGTGGTGTGTGTGTGTGTGTGTGTGTGAGGGTGGTGTGAGCGGAGGAGGCTGCTCACGGTGTGCGGTGATGGTCAGAGGCGCACGCGGTCACGGTGTGAGGAGGCTGTGAGTGTCTCTTCTCCCTGCCTGGCACGCAGGCCAATGAGCTGTCCAGCAGAAATACACACACAAACATTATTTCAGTCTTATAGATATAGACTAGCTGATATACCCGGCGTTGCCCGGGATGTAATGTTCTCGCTCCCACTCCCTTCCCCCCCTCTTCACAGCTGTTCAGAGCTGCGTCCCCCTCCCCCCACTGTTCACAGCTCTGATTCCCCCCCCCCATTTAATGCTTTGTTTCCCCCATTCACAGCTCCGTCGTCGCCCCTCCCCCCCATCCTTGTTCACAGCTCCGTGCCACCCCCTGTGTTTGGCTGCTGAGCTGACTGAGGGGGGAAGTGTGTGTGTCAGTCAGTGAGTGTGTGTCAGTGAGTGTGTGTCTGTGAGTGTGTGTGAGTGTGTCAGTGAGTGAGTGTATGTCAGTCAGTGTGTGTCAGTCAGTCAGTGTGTGTCAGTCAGTCAGTATGTATTTATGTGAGGGCTTCCCCCCTCTCTCCTGACTCCCCCCCCTCTCCTGACTCCACCCCCCCCCTCTCCTGACTCCCTCCCCTCTCTCCTGACTCCCTCTCCCCCCCCCCCTCTCTCCTGACTTCCTCCCCCCCTCTCTCCTGACTCCCTCTCCCCCCCCCCCTCTCTCCTGACTCCCTCCCCCCCCTCTCTCCTGACTCCCTCCCCCCCTCTCTCCTGACTCCCTCTCCCCTCTCCTGACTCCCTCTTCCCCCCTCTCCTGACTCCCTCTTTCCCCCCCCCCTCTCCTGACTCCCTCTCCCCCCTCTTTCCTGACCCCCTCCCCCCCCCCTGCTGACTGGCGGTGGCGCGCTAGTGTCGGCGGCGAGTGGACAGGTGAGGGGCTGCTGAGAGGGGTGAGGGTGGTGGTGGTGGGGCACAGGCGGCTGCAGTGGTGTTGTCCTTCCCCCTCCCCCCCGCATCTGTGTCGGCAGCGGGTGGGGAGGAGGTGAGGCGCTGCTGAGAGAGGGTGGGGGTGGTGGGGCAGAGGCGGCTGTCGGCGGCGGTGGTTCCTGACCCCCCCCCCCCCCGCGCGCGGAGCTTTGTCGGCAGCGGGTGGGGAGTTGAGGCGCTGCTGAGAGACGGCGTGGTGGGGCAGAGGCGGCTGTCAGCGGCGGCGGTTCCCCCCCGCACAGAGCTGTGTTGGCGGCGGATGGGGAGGAGGTGAGGCGCTGCTGAGAGAGGGTGGTAGGTGGTGGGGCAGAGGCGGCTGTTGGCAGCAGTGGTGTGTCCCCCACGCACGGAGTTGCCCCCCTCCCCCCCAGAATCTGTGTCAGCAGCGGGTGGAGGAGGTGAGGCACTGCTGAGAGAGGGTGGTGGGGCAGAGGCGGCTGTCGGCGGCGGTGGTGTTGTCCTACCCCCCACCCCCCACACGGAGCTGCCCCCCCCCCCCCCAGGATCTGTGTCGGCAGCGGGTGGGGAGGAGGTGAGGCGCTGCTGAGAGAGGGTGGGGGGGCAGAGGCGGCTGTCGGCGGAAGTGGTGTTGTCCTTCCCCCCCCCCCGCGAGGAGCTGTGTCGGTGGCGGGTGGGGAGGTGAGGCGCTGCTGACAGAGGGTGGTGTGTGTGTGTGTGTGTGTGTGAGGGTGGTGTGAGCGGAGGAGGCTGCTCACGGTGTGCGGTGATGGTCAGAGGCGCACGCGGTCACGGTGTGAGGAGGCTGTGAGTGTCTCTTCTCCCTGCCTGGCTCCTGTTCAACTCTGCTGCTGTTCAACTCAACGCGTCTGACTCCTGACAAGCTGACAAAGCTTGGAGACAAGCGAAACGCGTTGAGTTGAACAGAAGCAGTCAAGGAGTGTACCCAGCACCCCCTCTAATCCGTGTATACCAATTCTGCGATCGATCGCAACCGGAAGTGACGCGACGGGCCAAACCGGAAGTGACGCGACGCAATCTCGGGAGTGGGGCTGACGGCGAACACGAAAGCTGCGCATCTTTAATTTTTATGTGTCTATGCACATAGTGCAAAATGTGAGTGCAATATTTATTGCTTTATAAATATATATACAGTGAACATGCAATGTTGCACTAAAAGTGTCATCACTTTCATTGAGGGTCTGTCCTGCTGAAGCCTGGCAGTTCATATGAAGAAAGTCTTCCATACTATATACACACTGCTGGTATTTTATTAAGAAATTATGAGTCCCCACTTGTGATTTTTGAAGTTGTTTTTCCTGTAGAACATACTACACTATATATTTTCATTTTTTCTCCACATACGGTTTCTTTCTGCAATGAGCGGTCCAGCAGAAATACACACACAAACATTATTTCAGTCTTATAGATATAGATTGTCTCTACGGCTCGTAGAGATGGCATCCTAACTACTAAAGAAACGACATTTCTAGACGTTGTGACACCTAGAGTCCCCACGTTCTATCTAATGCACTACTACGAGTGCTGACATCACTGAGGGAGGAGTACCAGTGTGGGATCCATGACCCGCCGTAGTAGGGTGCACAGTGAGCGTGCACGCGCTCGCGATGAGGCTGTGCACACACATGGACGAGCGCGCTTGCGTGAGCACTCGCGCGCCCGCGGTGACGTCACACGCGTCCGTTTTTGGTGCCAAAATTTGAAAACAAGATCTCATTGTTGGCACTATAAATACGGGGTCCCTCAGGCATCACACCATACTTTTTTGGTATGCTGGTTGGGCAATACATTTTTCATTTTTTTACACTACCTGTCTCCCATTATTTTGGGCAGTGCGCTGCTCTATGCATTTTTTTTGCATTCTCCCCAAGAGATACATTATATACATTCAAGGATTTATGTATGCTCAGGGATATGAAGGAACTTTTGGACAACCTTACCCAGACTTCATCTACCCCTTGATTAAGTGAATGGAACATAGTAGTCACTTCTCCTCAACCCAAACTAAATATTGCCCCCGTGTGGGTTCTTATGCTTGTGGCTCCTGTAAAGTTGTGAACACATCGGTACCGTACACACATTTTCGGATAGTACACATAGTAATGATTCATTAACTGTAGAACCACTGGAGTGGTCTACGCTCTTAGCTGCTCCTGCAAACTCTTGTATATCAGTATGACTAGGGAGCTTCAGAAATGTGTTCTTGACACGTGGGCAGTATTCGTATTGCAAAGAAAGACCTTTCCAAATTTAAGAAACCCATTAATGTGGCTAGAAATGTTCTATCATACCATCAAAGCTCACCCCACCTTTTGAGAGTGTGGGGTATCCAGAAGTTATCCCTAGATAGGAGAGGAGGGAACACAGAGCAGAATTTATTGAAACTAGGGGCCAAATGGATCTTTGATATGAATTGAGTTACCCCTACGGGGTTAAATGAAGAATTTTGTTTCTCCCTTTATCTAATCTTCTGCTGTAACTTTATATATCTAAGTGCTCTAGAAGCTGATACAGCATCATACAGTAGAGGTCTGCTGGTATGCACTGTAGCTCAGTCTCTTATTTGCTAAATTTATAGCACCACTAATCATGCTTTGCCCTCTAGATATGCATACCATGCAACACAGCCTGCACGCATGTTAGGCGGCTGTACAAAGGGAAATAACTCAATAGATTTGGACACAAAAGAGAGTCATCAGATATTTGGGGTATTTCCAAACATACAGTATTTGGCTCTTATATAAGATTATACATGTACTATGTTGTGCTTAATAGAAATGTTTTCCACCCTTTATATGGAGATCCCTATGTGGTCCCTCTACAGTACTATAGCCCCCATTGGGTTAACATCTTGGCCATATTGATGTATTCTGTTTCTTAGTTGTGTCCAGCTTTCAGCATTGGAAATTTGATTTCTCTCATTAGGGTCTGCGCCTTGATTATCTGTATATGCATTACTCTCTACATAATTAGATTGTTTGCTCTGCAGAGCAGGGACTCCTTTTCCTAAATGTTACTTTTAAGTCTGAAGCACTTCTTCCCTTTGTGTTATTTTATCTTATTATTTATATGACTGTAGGACGTGTATTACTGCTGTGAAGCGCTATGTACATTAATGTACATTAATAGCACTATACAAATAAAGACATACAGCAGGGCCCCGCTTCTCAGCGCCCCGCTTTTCAGCAATCCGCCGGCACCGAAAAGGGGGCCGCCATCTTGGTTCTTAAATCGCGCATGCACAGAACAGGCTGTTGCGCCCGGCGCACATGCGCAGACCGTAGTTTGCGCGCGCATACTGTAGTTTGCACGCGCATACCATAGGTCGCGCCTGCGCAGAATGGCAAAAATGCCGATTTGAGAATGCTGAAACAACTGAAAATCGCCGCATTCGCTTTCCGGCGATATTCGATATACGGTGGGCCCCTGGAACGGAACCCACCGTATACCCGGGGCCCTCCTGTACATACATACATACATCTTTGCTGCACACCTTGATACAGTGTATCTATTATTCTGTAACAATTTCCAACTGTATAGTTGCCCTCTAGTGCATTTTGTATCCATTCCTACTCATTTAGTAGCGGAGGGAATACAGGAGCCCTTGAGGTTGCTCTGTTTATTCAGGAAAGAAATGGAAGCAGGCACACGGTCTTTCTGAAGGTGCAATTTAATGTACCACCAAAGGGTCCAAAAATTGCCTTGATAAAGGCAATTTTTGTCGAAACGTTGGACCCTTTGGTGGCACATTAAATTGCACCCTCAGAAAGACCGTGTGCCTGCTTCCATTTCTTTCCTGATCTCCTCCTTTGGGATGTCTGGACATCCCTGGACACAGTGCACCGGCAGATAAGTACCCCCCTTCAGCACCTATTAGCAGTGTGCATGCACTTCAATATATGACTGCTCTGTTTATTCACCATGTTGTATCCTGTGATTTTGATATCCCCATATTTTTTTCTCCACTTGTTCCTGATTCCAAAATCATTGCATGAGACTATTTAAAACAGCCACTATGGAACATCAGACACGCCGCTGATGAAGCCCTCTGGCGAAATGCGCGTTGGTGGCGTCATCAGCCGGCGTCTCATCCGTGGAGACCACCACTAGCTGACTACCACGCTTACAGCCATTGAACTACCGATAGAGGCGAATACCGATCCCAGCAATACGGCTTGTAAAGTGCCTCTGCCTCTACTGCACCCTGGCTACAGCCTGGCTGGTTTTGCAGACACTTTTGTGCTGTTATCTCACAGCGAATGGGACAGTTTTGTTCCATCCTGTTTTTTTCCTGTCTATTTAACCCTGAGCAATGTATGCTAGAGTCATTAGAACTTCATATATCATTATACAGCGGTGAATTTATCATGTACTCTGTTAATTATATAGACTAAATTATATAGAGTCTTTACTTGTTGGTTCCTTATCAGGTCTCACTGTTATCTCTGCTGATAAGTGTTTAGGATAGTTTTTTTTGCCGCTAAACTGCTTTCCCCTAGTGTAGGAACCCTATGTACTTCACACACCTTTGTAGTTTTGTACCCAGGTACATGCCCACATTTTTCTTGAGGGGGTTCTAGTGACTGCTCCTCATGATTAACAGTCTCCACACTTACAGAATTTATCTAGATGAGGTTTTGCAATTCTATACACCTTATCTTGGCTGCTGATGGTCTCTCTCCGTTTTTAATTGTTTTAATAATCTTTGTGCCTGTAGTTGTATCTAATAAATATGTTAGGCTATTTTCTCTGAGTGCTCTTGTCTTTAGTGGAAGTTCCTCTGCCCAGCCTGTTAGGCTGCCGCTCCTTTTTGCATTTTTGACCTGGCTCCCCCAGGGTGCACCCCAGGATGATTGATTTATTCTGGTTGGGGTTATGTATGATATTGTTTAGGGTAGTGATGTTCCCCTGTGTCTGTACATTATAGTAAGAGCCCTGTACGGATCTAATATCCCACACTTAAAGCTGCAGTTCAGTCTTTTTTTTATTTTTTTATTTATTTTTTTACTTCAATAGTTTCATGTGTGCAATCTCTAATTACCTAAAGAACTGTATAGCTGCCAGTCAATTCGTTCTCCATGTATTGATAGGTCGAAATTTGGTGACATAATTAGTGAAGGGATCTGTTTATATTCTGCTTGTCTGTCAGTGGAAGCTCATGAATATTCATGAGCACTCCTGCACTGACATGTGCTAGAGGGAGGGCAGGGCTGACAAAGGGGTGTGCCAGGGCTTGTGACAGGACATGAAGGGGCAGTGCCTTAGCAAATGGCTGTTAAAATAGAATACAAGAAAATTGGTCTTTAAAAGTTGTTTTTTTAAAAACAGAAAATGCTAAAAGTATTTTTTCTTACTACAGAACTGATTTATTAAAAAAACACACATGCAGGATATTGACTGAACTGCAGCTTTAAAGCTTTTTAATAAACTCGAGGCACTACTTTCAACATAACCTGTTTTTCGCTCTACTTGCTATATACCTCAGGGTTAATCTATGAATATGCTATATATGTATTACAAAGTATGCTATTAGTGTTTTACCACTTGACTCACCTATGGTAACATCTTAGGTGACGGTTTTCTTGTAACAATGTGGCAGTGAGGAAGATTGTTTGCCATATATACATATGGCCCTATTGGAGTTGATACAGTATTGATCTATCCCTGCTGACAGCGATACTATGAATCACTAAGTGACCTGTCCACCTAGACGCCTGATGTGGCAGCTCCTCTGACAACTTTGTGACAGTGAGGAAGTTTGGTTGGATGCCATATATATATATATATATATATATATATATATATATATATATATATATATATATATATTCGCTTGTATCGATCTATCTCCGCTGACAGCGATACTGCGAATCATTAAGTGACTTGTCCACATTAACACCTGGTGTGACAGTTCTCTTGATATCCATGTGACAGGGAGGTCCCTTCTACGATATTTTGCTTTATTGTAATTCCAGTGATACCTTGATGGGACACTAATCCCTAAGAACCTAGATTTCTCATTACTACCCTTTGAGCAGACTCTGACTTGCTATATTCAGTGCTGGGTCACCCTATGACAGACATAGATCTGTCTGCCATTTTTTGACACACGGATACACAGGTTTAGTGTCCTCTCGAGCCTTTTATATTTTAGTTTTTAATTCGTTCATGTCTATATCCGATCGTTCTGTTTGATTGACCAATCTGAACCTTATTTTACTATTACCGGAGTAAAGGTTTACGTTTTATATTCAATTCATCTATTCTACTCACACCTGTAATGAGTGCAAGTAAGCAGGGATCCTGTGCTCTTAATGTGTGTAGTACTGTATTCTGCCACTAGATGGCAGCTGCGTTTTCCCCTGTACTGAGTAGGCTATCACTGTCTATGCTAAAAGTTGTGGATGTGAGTTCAACAGTAAACAGGTGGTGAACAAAATCTGTGTGAATTCTTGTCTTTAGACACGAAAGGTGAGGACAGTCACATTACAATCTATTTGCAAGTTACACATTTTTAAGGCGTTTATCACTAAATTGCAAAAGTCATTAAGGATTCTTAATAGTAATTAATTTGATTGGCTGTTAACAGTTGACAAGGGCTGTAGAACTGGTGAATAATCCCATCAATGTAAAGATCTAAAACATGTGTTTTTCAGTTCATTTGACTTCATATTCGTTTTGGCTGATATAATGTAACGGGATGAGTATTTACAATAGGAAAACGTGATGGCAATTAGGACTTCTCTCTGCCTCGTGTTTTACCTAAAACCAGATTGTTGATCAGGATCCCAGACATGGCTATCCCCACGACACATCTCAGGGCAATATAGACAAAGAAATTGGTAACAAATGCTAATCCAACACCAAAAGACAACTGCAATAGCATTGAGATTAAAATGACGGGACGTCGTCCGATCCTAAAAAAAGAAAAGATACATTTTCCTTTCAGTTTGCATTAGATAATAAATAGATAGCTTTTTATCTCTCTCTCATTTATTTACATATACAGTATATATCATTTATTTATATATATCCATGTGTATGTATATAGATATTGATATGGATTATTATGATATATATATATATATATATATATATATATATATATATATATATATATATATATATATATATATAAAATGACATGCTTTCAACATTTCAGAGATCATTTTATCATATATTCTCAAAAGCTCCTGTACTATATTTTACATGCATGCATCACATATAAAAAAAAAGTGAAAACGCATATAAAATATCATTTTTGGGGGCATTTGAGCTCTCTGTTATGATAATGCTACAATCTACCTGGCTAGAGTCCTGACATTGAAGTGTTAGGGGAGGTGTTACAGTAGGTGCAATGAATAACAGGTGTCAATAATTCCTTATTGAATGATTGGTCAATACTGGATATATTTACAGAAATGCAGATCATAAATGATGAATTCTGCCATTCCGGCACAAAAAGGGTACAATATACAAACATGTTATGGTCTTGTAACTTTTAGACATCAAATGCTTAGCTAAACGTAGGTGTTTGTCTGTACACGCACACTAAGGGGTACGTTCTATACACTCTGCAGCAGCTGTTCTAGCCATTTTTGGCTGAAAATCCCCAATAAAGTCTAAGGGGATTTTCGTCCGGAAACAGTCTAAAGAGCTGCTTCGGAGAATATATATGTAACGGTGTTTTCCCCACCCAGTGGGAGATTTGGCCATTACTACGTATGTGGTGCATGATACCTGCTGGTAACAGGAGGGCTGAGTCGTCCGCCGGTGGTAGTGGGGAAACAGGACTAGGCTTCTGGGGTTCATACCCTACATATTCTTTAGCAGTGCAGCGCCTCCATCTGTCATAGGCTCCAGGTAACTGAAGGTGGTCTCCCACGGTAGAACGATTACCTCTCCCCCCAGTAAAGTCACACACCAGGCAGGAGGTACAACAACAGGAACGGTTTATTGTCTTCACTGTACAGCACAGGAACAAGGCAGAGTTCTGCCCGATGCAGTCTATCAGCTATCACTGAAGGATGTCCCTGGACCTTCACTACAGGCAAAGGGCACCCGCAGCAGTCCCAGCTCTTCCCTGCCCCTCTAGCAGAGGAAGAGGTATGGTCCACACTCACTCACTCTCCCCCAGTGGGAAGAGGACCAGAGTAGGCCCAATAATGAGGCTCTTGGCTGTGTGACCTGCCCCTCTCAATTGGGTAGAGGCACTCCCAAATTTGGGGCAGTACTGCCCTTAAGTACAGCCAGGAGGAGGGCACCAGGTCTGTCTCATGATTGGTCATGCCAGGCCTGATGTCACTGCCACCCGCTGTCACTCAAGTGCAGCTCCTCGGAGGGGGAAAACCCCATATCAACTACTGGCAACCTGATTGTACCAGGGTTTACTGCCAGTCCAAGGGCAGAATAGTAGCCATTAGGTGACCTGGCTACATATAATTTACCCCTAAATAGAAAATGTGACATTGACCTGGCATATTCTATCTTTGCTTAAACATTTTAGGTACATATTAAGTTTAGTAAAATTGGCACTTCCTGTGGAAAACCTTTGCTCGTGTTATTTATGCTGTGTTAGCCCACATATGTGACCTAGCCCTAAATTATGTTTAACGTTAGAAAGTGAAGAAATATACTGTCAAATCATTGTTTCTGGTACTTGTTGAATCTTGGTCCATGAAAGACTGAGGCAGTAGTGTTGTGGGTGGAATTCACCGCTCAAAGTCCCATGTACAAAGTCAGCTGTTACAATATCAAGAATAAATCTATAAAATGGTCTTTCTTACCTGTCTCCTAACGGGCCAAAAATAAGTGATCCTATCAGAAGTCCCATCATGTAGAGAGATAGTGAAATATCAATGTATTCCTTTCTATTACAAACCAGATCAAACTAAAGGAAATAAAATGCCAATATTTAAGTTTTGAAGTCAATTCAATCCTAAAGGATGTAATAATTTAACAAGTATATTTTTTCCACCTTTTATTTGTATACATTTAGATTTAAGGGAACAAACAGCAGTCAGTGTTTCTAAAAATGCTATATATGTTTTAACTACAAACATAAAAATAAAGGAAGAATGAGTAAAATTATACACTTTTATATTCACTATAAATATAGTTAGTTTTAGAAAGCATTTGAAGATAAATCAGTCTGTACTTCTTAACTTTTTATGGTTGGGATTAACATTGTCTCTTCCCATCTAGCAGAAGCAGCTTTTTCACTAACCCACACGACCTTGGAACACAAATGGGCCTATTCTATAAGCCTTCATTAAAACAATCGCCAGGCCGGTTACACCGCCAGTTTTTTGAGCGTTGCTATCACGGTAATCAGAAAGCCTCGATTACCTGTGATGGCAAAATACCCAAAACGGGCGATTAGCCGGCGACGTGATGATCGCCTCTCGCAAAAGGACTCACCAGCGATTTGTCCCAGCTACATAGAGAGCCGCCTCTCCCTGCGCACATCTCGCCAGTGATCGCAGGCTTTTAATAAAAAAAATTAATACTAGTGTACGTGTGCAGGGAGCAGAACCGCGTTGATTTCAGGTCCGGGGAACCCCCTGCTTCCCGAGATGCAGGCCCCGTTATGGGGTGCTGGTATCTCCTCGGAATTGTATTCCCATGGTCACGTGACGCAATACATGTAAAAGCATAGGAGATACAGGCCCCGTTATGGGGTGCCGGTATCTCGGAAAGCAAGGGGTCCCCGGACCTGAAATCAATGCGGTTCTGCTCCGGAGACCCCCTGCACACGTACACTAGTATTACATTTTTTATTAAAACAGCTTCATTACCTTAGGGGCTAGCCGCTAAGGCAATGAAGGGGTTAACCACCAGTGCCCGGTTTATTGTGGGTAGCGGGGGTGGGCGAAGGTGGTATTTGGCCCTTGGTGGGTGTTTAGGCCTTGCAGGGAGTTGCAGGTGTTGTTAACCCCTTCATTAGCTTTGAGGTTGATACAGCTAAGGTAATGAAGGGGTAAACCCCTCCTGCTACACCCGGTAGGCCAAAACATCCATCCTTGGGGCTACTACCCCCTTCACCCAATCCCTGTACCCACAATAAACAAAAATACACACAACAGCCCTACTACCCACCTCTTCTACCCACAACAACCCTCCCCCCAACACATACAGTACAGTAATGGACAAAATAACTACAATCAAGATATGGATAATAGCTCATTGCATTTATACTTGAATGTAATAGCCTAATACAGGTAAGCTGATGAAGTCTTTTCTTGAGTGACACTGTAACTAAAAAATCTCGGATTGTTGGTAAAATCCTGATGAAGGGCTATGGTAGGCTTCAAACATTGGAGTGGAAACTAAAACTTGAGCATGTTTCAAGACTTTACATTAATTAAAATTAATGAATTAATGCCAACCAGCAGCATTAGTATAATACCTAGAAAACTAAGACATGTACAGCCTAATGTAAATATGTAAATCTTTAAAACAAAAAAAAACTGTTTGAGGCAAGACCTCCCTTTGCCCTGTGATGATATTTACCTGTTGTACTTATCACCATTGCTTGTACATTATTCCCCTCTTATATTGTAATTTTGTAAAGCGCTGCATACACTATTGGCACTTAGTAAAGATAGATCCACTTGAAAAGTTTCTACATGTTCACTGGCATCATCCCGTCACCTGTGTTCACGTGGTCAACTCATAAGAAGTCCGGCATAGCCATAGTAGATAGGTCCGGAAATAATTGGACAATGACCCAATTTTCATAATTTTGGCTCTGTACGCCACCACAATGGATTTGAAATTAAACAACTGAGATACAATAGAAGTGCAGACTTTCAGCTTTAATTCAAGGATTTGAACAAAAATATCGTATGAAACGTTTAGGAATTGCAACCATTTTCATACACAGTCCCCTTATTTCAGGGGCTCAAATGTAATTGGACAAATTAACACAATCATAAATAACATGTTTATTTGTAATACTTTGTCGAGAATCCTTTGCAGGCAATGACTGCTTGAAGTCTGGAACGCATGGACATCACCAAACGCTGGGTTTCCTCCTTTGTGATGTTTTGCCAGGCCTTTACTGCAGCTAGTAACAAAAAAACAAACAAAGCGCACAACACTCATCGTGAAAAATGTAATAAACTATGTTTATATATAAGGTGTTTCAAGGTTATGCGTACATCAAGGTAGATTAATCAAGCATAGAGCCACAGAGTGGCAGTTACCAGCGTCTGCAACCAGGAACCACCAGAGCTTCACTCTCCTTTCCACCTACAGGTAGGTGAAATGCCAGATAATTGATGACTCTGCCACAGTCTCAATGTCCTGTAAATATCGTCAATACGCTTAGTGGATCCTGGGGAGTGCTTGTCCTTTCCTCGCAAGTAGTACACAGGTTCCTCTGCAGACCTCACTGTGTTTCCCGATCAGTCAGGCAGCGTGACGGCGTGGTCCCACGGGCCCTTCTGTGACGTCAGAGCTCCCGCTCTGCTTTAAGTAACAGCGTCTGCCAGTAATGATTCAGACCTCACTTGGCAACCACAGAGGCAGGCAACAGTGCGGCACATGCGCAGAAGAGGAAATCAACTCGGTTTTCAGCAAACCGTTTGACAACAATAAAATACACCTTGGAATATGATTTTTTCTGGCTTCGAATGGAAGAAGTCATATAAGTGGTTGACTTGTGACGTCCAGGCGTTATATACCCACATCCCACACGACAAGGGTTTGTCGGCGATAAGGTAGAGAGTGATGCAGCGCACCGCGATCCAAATGAGGAACAGGTCTGGCCAAAAATATCCAATCTTTATTGAAGTGTCATAAAATCAAGGGATGCAACCCTTCTACGCGTTTCGTGCATAGCACTTTATTATTTGTCGGCGATAAGGTTGGTCCTGGAGGAAGCAGTTTACTGCCCCCCCTGAATGTGGAATTCATACTTAAAGCAATTGAATTCATATTAACACATAATTATTTTCTCTTTCTGTCCCAGTTTTTCTTGCAGGTTTGCGGAACTGCAATAGGGACTAGATTTGCCCCCAGTTTCGCGAACCTGTATATGGGAGACTGGGAGAGGAAGAGGATTTGGACCAACAACCCCTACAGTAGGAATGTTGTGATATGGAAACGCTTTATCGACGACATCCTATGTGTGTGGGATGATAATGATCAAGAATTGTTACATTTCATAGATTATCTTAATGATAATGATATGAACTTGATCTTCAGCCACATTTCCAACGAGCGATCTATCAATTTCCTTGATCTCAGTTTAACTGCCACGAGTACTGGGGAAGTAACCACAAAGGTATTCTTCAAAGAAGTGGACAGTAATAACCTACTTATGGCCTCCAGTAATCATAAAAAATCATGGATTTTCAATATCCCTAGGGGCCAATTTGTTCGAATCAAGCGAAATTGCAGTTCCACCATTGATTTTGAGGAACAGGCTAACATACTTTTGCATAAATTTCTAGAAAGGGGTTATTTGGAAAAAGACCTGTTGAAAGACCTGGATATAGTGAGGGAAATGGATAGAGACCACATGATATTACCAAAGAGGAAGGAATCACCTGTTGTCACTGGGTCTCTTGATATTCCATTTGTGACTACCTTTAATTCTGTGAGTGTTAAAATTGAGGAAATGTTTTAATAACATTGGGCAATATTAAATAGGGATGTGTTTTTAGGGGGCCACATCCCACCAGCACCAAAAATCATCTACAGGAGGGCTAAGAATTTTAAAAATACCTTGGCTCCTAGTGATATTTTTCCACCAATCCATAATAGGGATAAGTTATGGCTAAATAAATCTGTAGGTAATTATGCAGGTGGTAAGTGCTCTGTTTGCCACTATCTACATAAAGAGAGGAAAACTTTTAAATCATTAGTTAATCATGAGGAGTTTAAAATTGAAGAATTTATAAACTGCAATACCACCCATGTGGTTTACTTGATTGAATGTTCCTGCAATATCCAATATGTTGGTCGCACTAAAAGGTGTTTGAAAGTGCGCATCCAGGAACACATTAGGAATATTAAAAATGGTTATGATAAGCACAGTTTGTCTCGGCATTTCTCTGTACACCATAAAAAAGACCCATCTTCTCTTAGATTTAAGGGTATACACACTGTCCCCTTAGGGAGGAGAGGTGGTGAGAGAATTAAGAATCTCTCTATCCAAGAAACATTCTGGATTTACAAATTAGAATCCCACACCCCTAAATGGTTAAATGAGGATGTGGATATATGGTCCCTGTATTGATTCTGTCATTTAAATAATTCATGTCTGCTTCGGAACTAATTCTTGTTTCTTTCTTTCAGATATAAATCTTTGCCATTTGTTATTTTTATGGTTAATTTTAGTATTGTGTTTTATGCAGTTTTTTTTATTTATTTTTTTAAGGCAGCTCTGATTTTGCAGCTGTACTGCATTAGCATGGTGCATAGTGATTCGTTGATACTACTAAATTGTTAACCAATCATATGGTTTTGAATGGTATAAACTCTGATACAGATATCATGTGTTTTATTCCCTGAAGAAGTGGCCTGTTCAGCCACGAAACGCCACGTAGGAGAGATACCATTCAACCTATATACTTTTATTATTCATATTCCAAGGTGTATTTTATTGTTGTCAAACGGTTTGCTGAACACCGAGTTGATTTCCTCTTCTGCGCATGTGCCGCGCTGTTGCCTGCCTCTGTGGTTGCCAAGTGAGGTCTGAATCATTACTGGCAGACGCTGTTATTCAAAGCAGAGTGGGCGCTCTGACGTCACAGAAGGGCCCGCGGGACCACGCCGTCACGCTGCCTGACTGATCGGAAAACACAGTGAGGTCTGCAGAGGAACCTGTGTACTACTGTACTTGCGAGGAAAGGACAACCACTCCCCAGGATCCACTAAGCGTATTGACGCTATTTACAGGACATTGAGACTGTGGCAGAGTCATCAATTATCTGGCATTTCACCTACCTGTAGGTGGAAAGGAGAGTGAAGCTCTGGTGGTTCCTGGTTGCAGATGCTGGTAACTGCCACTCTGTGGCTCTATGCTTGATTAATCTACCTTGATGTACGCATAACCTTGAAACACCTTATATATAAACATAGTTTATTACATTTTTCACGATGAGTGTTGTGCGCTTTGTTTGTTTTTTTGTTACTAGATTCTAGGGTCTTGGGCTACCCTTTACACAGCAGCAGACGCTCATCTACATTGGTATATATTTATTTACCTTTCCACATGGTGGGGTGTGTTTTTTTAATTTAAATTGACATCCCAATTAACACTTTGTATTAAGTATATATTTTAGTGCGCACTTATTTATTTTTCTATTTCTTTACTGCAGCTGTCTTCAGTTGTTGTTTGTTCGTGGGTCTTTCTGCCGTAAGTTTTGTCTTCAGCAAGTGAAATGCATGCTCGATCGGGTTGCCTTAAAAAAACTCCTGGGTTGCTTTCGCAGTATGTTTTAGGTCATTCTCCATCTGTAAAGTGAAGCGACGTCCAATCAACTTCGCTGAATTTGGCTTAATCTGAGCAGACAATATATCCCTATACCCTTCAGAATTCATCCGGCTGCTTCTGTCTTCTGTCACATCATCAATAAACACTAGTGACCCAGTGCCATTGGAAGCCATGCATGCCCATGCCATCACACTGCCTCCACCGTGTTTTACAGATGATGTGGTATGCTTCGGATCATGAACCGTTCCAAGCCTTCTCCATACTTTTTTCTTCCCATCATTCTGGTACAGGTTGATCTTATGAGAAGGTGAGACAGGAAAGTATCCCCTTTAGGTAGTGGCACACACCTAACAAATTAAAACTCGATTTTATTAACGTAATTAAAATAAAGTGTACAGGATATGGAACAAAACAAAACAAACACGTGAACATATAATAAAAATCGGAGTGTGATTACACAAGGGTGACTGATGATATTGCAAAAACACTTAGAGAGTATATAATTAAACTCTTCTATCACAGCAGAATTCGTGTGTGTGTGTGTTTATTTTTATCACAGTTGTCCTGTTTAAATGATCAGAGAGAGAATTAAACTAACTATGGGGTTTCAATAGCAAACTGCCCCCGATGAAGCCTGTGTTAGAAGCGAGGTTTCACCTTTTTTGCCCTTTGGGGCATTCGTATACCAAAGGTTGATCTTAGTTTCATCTGTCCAAAGAATGCTGTTCCAGAACTGGGCTCGCTTTTTTTAGATATTGTTTGGCAAAATCTAATCTGGCCTTTCTATTCTTGAGGCTTGTGGATGGATTGCACCTTGTGGTGAACCCTCTGTATTTGCTCTTGTGAAGTCTTCTCTTTATGGTAGACTTGGATAATGATATGCCTGGAGAGTGTTCTTCACTTGGCTGGATGTTGTGAAAGGGTTTATCTTTACCATGGAAAGGATCTTACGATCATTCACCACTGTTGTCTTCCTTGGACGTCCAGCCCTTTTTGTGTTGCAGAGCTCACCAGTGCATTCTTTTTTTTATCAGAATGTACCAAACTGTTGATTTGGCCACTCCTAATGTTCCTTCTATCTCTCTGATGAATTTTCTTCTTTTTTTTTGCAGCCTAAGGATGCCCTGTTTCACTTGCATTGAGAGCTCCTTTGACCGCATGTTGTGGGTTCACAGCAACAGCTTCCAAATATGAATGCCATACCTGGAATCAACTCCAGAACTTTTACCTGCTTAATTGATGATGAAATAACGAAGGAATAGCCCACACCTGTCCATGAAACAGCTTTTGAGTCAATTGTCCAATTACATTTGGTCCTTTGAAAAAGAGGGGGCTATATATTAAAGAGATGTAATTCCTAAACCCTTCCTCCAATTGGGATGTGAATACTCTCAAATTAAACTGATAGACTGCACCATATTCATTATTTAACTGTAACTTGAATTTATTTTGGTACACAGCCGAAATAACAAAACTTGTATCAGTGTCCAATTATTTCCGGACCTAACTGTGTGTAAGTGGATATAGTTTTTACTAATTGTTGTAAAGATTTACACACACTCTACTTACCTCTCCATTGCTGTATGGGGGGGGATCTGTTCAAAGTGAATTACAAAGAAGATTGGCGTCCTTTGGGTGAGCGCTACCTCAGCAGACCGAATTTTTGGATGCATTAAGGCATCCCGAAAACGTTAGGATCCATAAAGGTAATTAAGAAGCCTGCAGAAGTCAAAGACGCACCAATGGGATTTCACTGTTTTATCCCTGGTTGAGCAACGCAGAAAGAATAGAGGTGCGCAGCTATTCTTTCTTCGTGGCTGTACATCTTATACATGGCTGGAGCACGCCAATGAAAGCTCACACCTACAGGGATCCCGTGGCTACCTCTACAGTCTCTTTCTCAATTAAAGCAATTTTGTTCAGTCAAGCACCGTGGGCTGTGTTTATTCTTCATTTTATGTATAGCATTAGATTTTGAGGGACAGAGACTACCTTATGTCAGCTTTTCCCTAGGGGAGTTGAGCTCAGTCCATTGATCTATGTTTGAATGTTATACTGATATATGTTACCTCAATCAAGAGGACTTACATCTGTCTGTGGGATCAATAAGCCCATTGTGTATGTAGCCAGGTCCCCTCTGGATCCCCGGTTCTCTGTTTCCCCCTCCCTTACCTCCGCTAGGGTGGGGGCTGTTGCGGGTGGTGACGGGCTGGCCTGCGGCTCCCTTTGCAGGGCGTCGCCATGTTTGTTGGGTTCACGCATACGTGGAGGCTCGCGCATGCGCAGAAGAGCAGCAGCGGCCATTACCAAGTCGCACATGCGCAGTACAGATAGCGCACGCGGCGGCAATAGGAAAGGGCTCAGCAAGGGACTACAACACCCAGCAGCCACTGGGGCTGCTAACCACGTGATGCCAGGGAGCCAATCACGCAGCCAGATCTCCTGCAGGAAGATAGATACATTTGGCGCGCTCAGGAAGAACAGGCAGTCGGAGCTGGGACAGAGTAAGGGTAGGGTGTGCATGTGTAGGGAGCAAGTGGCTCCTGCACTAGGCCAGAGATCCCCCCCTAGGCCCCAGCTAGGCCCCAACTCCCCTCAGCTTGTGGTTGCTGCAGGGACCGCCCGATAGGATAGGAACATGGTCCTGTATAGCAACCTTAAGTGAGGGTTACAGTCAGGAAGCGGGGATATCCTGTCCACAGGTGACAAAGATGAATCACTCTCTGCAGCTCACAGAGATAAGAGCCAGCCACCGTAGAGGCGGATCACGACGTGGGATCACCCTTCTGGAGCAGGGATCCCAAGTACAGCATCTGCGCGCCCGGGTGTGGACACACCCAGCAGGTGTGAACTAATTGAAAGGTATGACAATTTGCTACAAACCAATAATTCTCCCGGATCAATATGACTAGTATTCTCAGTTTTTGATCATGTCTAATACTTGGATATTTCCTTATGCATTTGTACTTGAATGTAAAAGCCTAATACAGGTAAACTGATGGTATTTATGCCAAATGTACAAAAGTCCAAATCTGTGTTGACAGCAATCGTCTAAAGTTGTATAACTGGATAATAAAAAATGTGTTATGCTATTGCTGATTTATGTTGATAAGTATACCCAGCAGAGTTCGATGCAGTTTATGTTCATTGTGAGTAATCGGGTAGTGGCTATAGAGCTATAGTTAGTAGGAATTAGATTAATGATTGGCTGGTATCTTTCTCGTGTTCAATTAAAGGCCCTTTCTGTTGTCTGGATAAGTTTGCTATAAAGGGAGTCTCGTGGCACAAGAAGTTATTGTAGTGTTGGTACTTTCTGGGGAAGGGTCAGTCTCTGTTTGTGTGGATGGGGAGTTGTACATGCAGGAATACTGCTGCCTGTTATGTGTCTGACCTTCTACCTTGTCAGTTAGGTAAAGATCTAAGTCCAGCAGTAATTTCATATCTTATCATTCACTTTTGTTTACCTGCACATATTAACTATCTGGCATCTAATTCTGAGTATAAGGTTTTGATTATTTAATGCATTCTGACGCCCTCACCCCACCGGAACTATACTATATTGTTTTAATGTACTTAGGCATGACATATATATTTCGTTCCATGTGGTCCTCCAAGCATTATGTCTGCGCATATACTTTTGCATGGCAGTGGATTTGCCTGTGATTTTACTACAGCGCACTGTGTTGTTTGAATGCTAAGGAAAGTAGTTTCATTTGAATTATTGTAATATCCATAAATAATGTAGACAAAGACGTTGATCATTTTTCACAATATGGCACAGTTTATTGATTATACAGTGATTCTTCACCAAATAGCACAGATTGAAGAATCTCCCTGTAATATTTGCTGAATGTTAATCTAAGATTTCCCTGCCGTATCCACATTCTTACTAAACTTGATGTGGATTCCTATGAGATATTAACTAATGATAGCTGTCCTTGTACTGTACTTCATTCCTTTGTGCTAATATTGGCACTCAACAGAACTAGTATATGCAATCTGAAACTAATATAGGAAATGAGAGAGAGAGAGAGAGAATGAGAGAGAATGAGAGAGAATGAGAGAGAGAGAGAGAGAGAGAATGAGAGAGAGAGAATGAGAGAGAGAGAGAATGAGAGAGAGAATGAATTTTTAACAATTCGTGGTGCGGATTTCGGATACAATTTGTATTCTGAGTGCAGATTCTTAAAAATCAACCTGGATTGTATCCAATAGAGGATTCAGATTAAACCGCTTGGATTCTTTAATACCCGTTCTGCAGACGGATTTTGCCCTGTGGAACGGATTTTGAAAGGAAAGTCCTGGAAATTCCAGGTAAAGGATTTTGACAGTTCCGCCCATCTCTTATATCCATGGGTCCAGGCAATTGAAATGATTCACGTAAGAGGTGAGTTTTATGGTTTGACTTAATGATGTGGAGAGAAGATGCTTGGCGTATACAGGTTGTGAGGGAGTTCCATAGGCAAGTCGCATTGAGGGAAAGGATTTAAGGTGAAAGAGAGCAGTAGAGGTGAAAGGGGTGGAAAGGAGACAGTTATGGGTAGAACGCTGGAGACAAGCAGGGACAAAGCATATCGAAGCTGATATGTAGGGAGGAGCAGATGAGTGGAGAGCCTTGAAGGCAGTGGCGGATTTAAAATGTTAAATCTCCTCCAAAATCCAGAAGGAGCAGGATCAACCCAGAAAGAAAAAAACAGTAATAGTGTACACTGTATATAGAATTGTGAGAGTATGGAGTAGAGCTTGGCTCATATGTGTGCTTACTAACAAGAGATAGGGAGTAATAAAACAGTTACAACCACTGGCTGTTGTGTGCCTCTTTAATGTAGTAATGGCTGTTGGATCTCCAAGGTATACGGGCAACGACACTGGTGTGCTCCAGGGTATGTTGGAGTGAGTGTACATCAAGGTAAAAAGAGAGAGACATAGTGCAGACCAGAAATTGTCACAAAATGTTAGTGTTGACCTAAACCCATACTACTCACACTTTTTAAGGTTGTTACAGGCAATAAAAAAGGTTAAGCTCTCGGTAGCTGGGTCTTTAGTGCCGTTTGTGGGTTGCAGGAACTGTGCATCGGCAGTCCTGTGTGATCGTCCTCCTCGCCGCGCGCTCCGTGTATTCCTCTGTGTATTCCCCACTCCTCAGAGCACCATAGATCTTACGGTCCTCACGGTCCTCAGCAGTCCCAGCCTCCAGGTGCTCTTTACTTAACGCAATCTCTGTGCGTCTCATAGCAATAGCCACTTCGTCAGGAGTCTTAGATGCCCTAAGACTTTTAGGAGATTGGCATAAGGTTAGTAAAATTATTTCCTGATTTAGGCCTAGATCCACAGAGCTCCATTACCGATTTAATTATGCGCTAACTTTAGTATTGGGTATCTTCAAGCTCATTAATGCAGTGTTAAGTGCTGTTTTTGGCCGAAGAGGACTCTCAGGAATATCCTGACAGTTTAGGAGTCCTCCATTTCTGTTCCTTGTCTGTCCACCGGGTGTGCTGCTGTTTCTGCCTGCTCTGGGTTTTTCTCTGTTTGTCTCCTCTTGGGTGCTCCTGTCTTCTGTCTCTGCCTTCCTTGATAGTTTTCTGCTTCTTTGCCTTTGCTTTGTTTGTGTCCAGACTCCTTCTGCTTCTGCCCTGTTTTGTTCCTGTTCGAGCTCTGGTAACATTAATTAAAGGCCTTTGCTATTGAACTATCTTGCCCCCGTCTGTTTCCTGCTCCCTGGTCCCAGTTCCTGCTCCCCTGCCCTGTTCCTCCTCCCCTATTCCTGCCGTCCAGCTGCCGACCCCTGCCTGGACCCCGAAGATCCTCCTTGCTGCCTGCCACCGGACCCTACCTGTGACCCCGACGATCCTTGCCTGCCGCCTGCCACCGACCTCAGCCCGTGACCCCAAAGATACTTCCCTTCACTGTTGTTCTGGCCATTGAGGTCCTATATTGCTCCTAGAATCCCGTGACAAGGACATTGCATTAACTGTAAAGGATGTTAGTGCTAATGAGGTATCCCCCTAGTGACACGTCCACAGAGCTCTGTTAGATTTAATGCAGAGATTTAATGAGACATTAGTTAGGTTTAGGTTATTTGAAGCTAACACAAGGCAGTGCTAACTTAGCACAGTGTTAAACCTATGCTCATGAGATAACAGCTGTTGTTTATGCATATAAATAGCTTTGTAGATTCACATTAACCTCAGGGGAAAAAAATGTCCATTATTGATTTTGCTAACGGCCCATTATGAGACCGGAGTTAACGTAGCTCTGTGGATCTGGGTCTTAAATGGAAATTGGACACTACCAGTACTTTGGGCTAAAACTGATGGCCTTCGTCTGGCTAAGGTAATGCCCACCTATACAAGCAGGTCTTATGGGCATAACTATAAGGGCTAAAAGAGGCCAAATTACCATATTAAACACCAATGCAATGGACCCATAACTGGCAGAACAATCACGCTAACTTTTGAATTTATCACATGTAGGACACTTTCCAGCTCCTATAATTTAGACAATTCTTGTTTAAAAAAAAATGTCAAACCTTAGGTAAAAAAAAAGTAGTGTCGATACTGATGTGCCTCGTGTATTTATCCGCCTTTCTTTGCAGAAGTTTGTGGATGTGCTTCCTACTGTATGATATCTGATGGCTGTAGCTGGCCTCCTATGGTTCATCAAATTGCTGAATACTTTTATTGAATTGTCATGCCTGAGAGCAAGCGTCTTTCATGGGCCATGCCTTCAAAGCTCATTTCGTTAGAATCGATTGCTGGATTTGTCCATGAGACAACATGTCTGGTAATAATGAAATCTGGTATAGAAATGCTGCTTACATCCTTACTAGATCAGGTAACCTGACTCTTCTTAGCCATTCTGAACGACCGTACCATGATTCCAGTTGAATTCAAGGTAGCGGAAAGATATCCACTGGGCTCACGGAGAACCTGCTCTCCACATTCCTTTTCAAACCTAAACAAAATCTATCTATTCTCTTTTTGGACAGCATCCCCTTCAAGTCTACAACGTGTCACACCTCTGGCTAGAGATGTGGAAAATTAGCCCATGTGTTTTGCAAAAAATGTAGCCTACATTCTTACGGTTCGCTAACATTCACAAAACAACATTTGGCTATTTAATCCAGATCCTGAAATAGAATTCCCCCCCCCCCCCCCCTCTTCTCCAGCAAAATACATGTTTCAGGGACTGGATTAAATAGCCATTTTGCTCAAAGTCTGGTGAAATTTTGCTGGAAGTTGAAAAAAATGCATTTAGTGAAATTATTAAACCTGGGATGCGTGGTCTTGTTTCTCTGGAAAATTTGGAGTCCTTTTTGTTGAAAAATGTTGCAAACACACTTGGGATGCTCGTTGGGCTATATCTTGCACCACATTATGACATCTACTATTAGAAGTACCAAATTGACCAGGCCTGGAATAAAAACTGCAGAAAAAGCTTCTTTCATGAGACCTGTCTGAGTCATGTCAATGTGCACACAAGTCATATTTTTATTCATCAGCTTTGGACTTCTTGTTCCTTCTTTTATTTTTACGTATGAAACAACTACCCTATTATATGATCTTACACTTAAAAAAAAAAACATTATCAGAACCCACATTGACCTGCTTTAAGACTGTGCAGAACTGTCATCAACTATACAATATGTATCAGCAGCTTGCTCACATAGATAGACTAGTGACCCAGAGCTATAAAGACATCTAAATGTAGACCCCAACCAAAGCAGTTCTTCTCCATGGCAATGTTAATTCAGGAATGTTCCTCAGAATGGCATATTTCGTCCCACCAGATTAGTGCTTTATTTTTTCTGCCAGATAAATACAGTGTACCGAGGTTAGTAATTTCATTAGGTCATTGGGTAACACATAGTGAACACAGCATACTCTTGCTTTACCACAACATCCAATTATGTGATGTCGTATACATCGAAAGAGATAAATAATGCCTCTTCCTTGCCCTGAGCAGATAAACTGGACCCTTCGCTTATCATGTTCAAACTCTATTGGGAATATGAGTAAAAATCTCCCTGCGGTCACACACAATGACACAGTCATGGAAATGCATGGCTTTCCTGTACGTCTCCAACTGCAAGGTCTGTTAACAAGGTTTCTCTTAAACCTAGTTTTCTATTAAACACATTACTGCCATTAGTTAACTTTTGTCCTCTGGTCAGGATTCATGACAGTCTCTTATTTACGGACTTCTATTTATTTATTTTTTAAAAAGTGACAAATTCATTTAAGAAAGTGACTCAGGTTCTTGCAATATTTGACATATTAATATGATAATAATTCTAATAATAATAATATAGTATATATCTAATAAAAGTATAATCAAAAAATAATAGTATGATATAATTCTGTAACTTCCTGTTTGTTAAATAACCCCACGTGTTTGATTCGGAAACATTACCTTGGAAATAAACCAACAAACGCAAAATCACCACATCCACAGTTGTTCTTGACAAATACTCAAGAACAAAAAGCAAGTTGTGACTCTTTTTTTTAGATAAAGAAACTGAAATGGAAAAAAGTTAGTTTAAATATAATGAAAATATTTGCACTAACGCAAACACGGCGTGTGTTTCGAAGCTCAGATTTGGCGCAGTACCAGCATGGATTATGTATTACGAGCATAGATGCACCACATAAGTTTCAAATTAAATGAAATGTTTACAGACCTCCGTAACCAGTGTTGATTTTTGCTCTGACGTATCGTACACCCAACCGTTCTGGCATTTTTCTGAAGCATTCAGTCCATGTTTTTCAATTGATTCAATATCCCAATCAACTGGGGTGTACATCAGACATTGTTCATAGGCTCCATGTACGTTCTGTGGAATAGTATAGTTCAGCTGTTGTTCTTTGGTCAGGTTTGGACTAACGTCGAGGATCCAGCTTGTATCGCAATGGTGAGACACGGAGATTCCCATGAAGATCTGTGCAAACATGTGGAAGGCATTTAAAAAACTTAGGGAGCTAATTAGAAGCACCAAAATTTTTTGAAATCGACCAAATTCACCCACGTTTTTTAGAATCTCCCCAAAGTCTGTCATTGTGATCTGGTCTACATCTGTGCTATGCTAAAAGAGCATACTCATACTGTAGGAAATTAATGTTTAAACCTGACCCTTGGAGATAATCATCAGAGTTAAGCCAAAGTCTAATATTCAGCAGGGCTAATGTGTTAGTAAGACTAATCTGTTCAAAAACTATG
The DNA here is from genome assembly GCF_040206685.1 of Ascaphus truei. Lineage (NCBI taxonomy): Eukaryota > Metazoa > Chordata > Amphibia > Anura > Ascaphidae > Ascaphus > Ascaphus truei. The sequence goes on from NC_134484.1 coordinate 450,586,906, forward strand.
AGCATGCTGAATTTCTGGAGGAAAATGTTCCTCGTACTCGAGAAGAGGGTATTTTGGGCTGAAGTTCATGAATCAGGCAAAATTTGCATGGGCTTATTTTCTAAATTGCATAAATGGCAGCGTTTCCCCCCAAAAAAACAATCACTAAGCATTAAACGTCACGGTGTCAGGTCTCGCGGCCATTCCTATTCTGCCATTTATGCAAGATTCTGGTGAAAAGTAGCAACATTCCGGCACAATTGTCAAAATTTTGAACAATGCAAACTTTTGCAGTAAACCCTTCTCTACCGATAGGGCTGTCTTAACAGCTTTATAGGCCCCCGGGCAAAGCCGTTATTTGCCTCCCGCGAATCCGTTACAATAGTCTCCTTCCATAACATTGCAAGCAATAAAAACGGCGACATTTCTCTCGCAAATCCAGGCATGCCAACTCTCCGCTACAAGTCGTAAATCATGACACGGTGTAATATTTCATGTGTTGTTGTTCATCTGGGGTTGTATTTACCTAATTTTAAGACCTGCTAAGGAACAGATGATTGTTATTATGTCCTGATAAGTAAAACCATAGAATTCAAAATGGGTGTACTTTATTTTTCACACAACTGTAGTTACATACTGTAAGTGAACAGGGTTATACATTATATACAAGACATTGCATGCACAGTTAAAGATAATATATATTATAGGCGTATGTAACAGTTATAGGCCAGATTCAACTGTGAGAAATAAGAAACAAGACACAGATATTGTACAATAAAGCATATCCCAGAATTGTGGCAGTGTGTGATCTTATTGTGCCAATGTCTTCTTATTGGGGGGATACCGCAGGGTAAGTAGATAGAGGAGATCAAGGTGCAGATCAAACATAAAACTTTATCAAATTGAAACAATATATATACAATGTACTCACATTCTGTACATTGTTAAAATGCATCTACTATATATTTGTGAAATCACTGTATGTCTGCGTCCCAAGGGTCAATCGCATTGGACCTTGGGCCTGTCACTCCTGCTCAGGCCATGCCCGCCCCCGCACACCTCTCATTGGCCTACGTCCAACACCAATGCCACACTGTCCCACCCCTCACTGACTCTCATTGGCCTGCGTCCAATGCCCGCCCCCGCACACCTCTCATTGGCCTGCGTCCCACCCCTCACTGACTCTCATTGGCCTGCGTCCAATGCCCGCCACCGCACACCTCTCATTGGCCTGCGTCCCACCCCTCACTGACTCTCATTGGCCTGCTTTTCACAGCTATCAAAACCTTCACGTCTGCTACCACAGACTGCCGAATCAGGTACAGCAGTGTTTCCCAAACTGTGCGCCGCGGCGCCCTGGTGCGCCGCGGCTTGGCTAGAGGGGCGCCGCGATCAGGGCCGCCAGCAGCGGGAAACAAGGGCTGCTAGCTCATTTAAAAAAAAAAAAAAAAAAACCTCTGAGGGGAAGCAGAGGAGCGGTCACGTGACCGCTCCCATCCAATGGGTTGCAACTGCAGAGCCACCAGACAGCACCAAGGGGTGTGTGTGTGTGTGTGTGTGTGTGTGTGTGTGTGTGTGTGTGTGTGTGTGTGTGTGTGTGTGTGTGTGTGTGTGTGTGTGTGTGTGTGTGTGTGTGTGTGTGTGTGTGTGTGTGTGTAAAACGGGCTGCAGGGTGTGTGTGAAAAACGGGCTGCAGGGTGTGTGTTGTGTGTTGTGTGTGTGTGTGTGTGTGTGTGTGTGTGTGTGTGTGTGTGTGTGTGTGAGAGAGAAAAACGGGCTGCAGGGTGTGTGTGTGTGTGTATATATGTGTGGTGTGTGTGTATATATGTGTGGTGTGTGTGTGTGAATATATGTATATATATTACTGAGGGCTTGTGGCTCATTGTAAGATAATCACATGCAGGTATACTGCAACTTCTTTTCATTTAGGTAGTGTTGTTGTAATGCCCAGACACTGGTGTTCTTTGTGGTACCACTTATTTTCGTTTTGAAACAGGCTTGCTGCGGCTCTGTCTAAACACATTTGCACTATAATAACATTGACTTTATTAATATCTTGAACATATGTGATAATAGACATCCGCTTCTGCCTTCAAACCTAGTTTAGACTGGTGTCATAGTACAGAACCGCACGGATCTATAGATGTGCCTGGCGCGCATGCGCGATGCGTGATCCTAGTCCATACACACCATGAGAGTATCATGAGGCTCTATGCAATTGCATATTAGACATGGAGGGGGGCAGGCCGCACTACGCGCATGCGCAGTAGATATAACTGTTGAATTCGGCATTCACAAGCCACGCATGCGCAGACTACACCGCGCGGACACTATGCGTGCCAGTATGACACGCAGATACTGGCATATAGGAAGTAACTTTCCTTAAACACTTGCAGCTGCTGCTGCTCACATCCGATTTTGGCGCGAATAACATCCTTACATAAACAGTCCCCAGCTTCAGCTCCCTCACCACTCCTAGTCAAAGTCTCTGGACGAAACGCGTCGGAGTGGGGGTGCTAGACAGGACCCCTGACCCATGGCTCACGTAACTATGCTACCCTGAACCTGTGCAACAATTTTTTGGACTGTGACAATTGTTTCTCTATTTTCATTAGGGACACTGACTACAAACACCAGGTTATTTAATAGGAGTTTACCAGGTATTTTCCTTCTAATGCTATTTAACACACTCCATTGCTCTAGACATCTAGGGTCATTTATTCATCTCACCACCTGTTCCTACAAGTGACATACTTATTCTGCTGGTATTCACCATATATACTGTATGTTCATGCAGATGAGGGACGTCTTGAGACTGTCATTAATACTTTGATCAGTCCTCTTTCTGGTGCATAGTGTGTATAATTTAGCTTTGTATAGGTGCCTGAGAACCCATTAACCTGTTGTGATAATTTTATTTACCCTAGTGTTTTCTGTGTCACTATCCTTTATATGCTTATGGTTGACGATTTCAATCATTCCCCAGTGTTGTTCACTTGTATTTAAGGGTAGCACCCGTGACAGGGATCCATGCCTATTTTTTAAGTGTTTTTAATCATTTACTGTTTATCCATCCTTTTTTGCACTGTGTCAAATTAAATAAACTAAATATATAAATTGCATACCTGAGTGCTCCCTTACGGGTTACTTTCTCTCTTTTTCACTCATATTACCTATAACCCGTGAGCACCGCCAAACTTTACTTATAAAAAGTTAATAATCTTTTTTCTTTGGCTTATGGTGGCGTGAATTTTGCATAAGTAGATGCGAGGTTTTTCTTTCCTACCCCTCCCCCTGCCTTTCCCCCGTTTTTGGAATATGTATATATGTGTGTGTATGTATGTGTGGTGTGTGTATATATATATATATATATATATATATATATATATATATATATATATATATATAATGTGTGGTGTGTATATATGTATGTGTGGTGTATATATATATATATATATATATATATATAATGTGTATGTGTGGTGTATATATATGTGTGGTGTGTGTGTGTATGTATGTATATATAGATATATATATATATATATGTATGTGTGATATATATATATATATATGTGTGTGTGTGTGTGTGTGTGTATATATGTATGTGTGGTGTATATGGATGTGTGTGATGTGTGTGTGGTGTGTGCGTGTGAATATATTTATCAAAGTTGCACAATGTTAATAAATATTTTATTCTCACATGTCTTTTTTTTTTTTCATTTTTAAATATTATATAATGCACACACACACACACACACACACACACACACACACACACACACACACACACACACACACACACACACACACACACACACACACTGACAGCTACCAAGTGACAAACACACACAGTGATACCCGCCTACCAAGCGCGCTTGCTGTCTCCTCTGCCAGGACAGCGAAAAGCTCCTGGTAGAGCGAGCGGCAGCAAGCAAGAGCGAGCAGCAGCACCTAAGCGCTTACTATGTCCCAGGCCAGAGGAACTATAGCAGCGCTGATTACAGATGCAGGGGCTTTGTGCATCTGTTCAGCCCGGCTCAGCGACGCTGAGAGAGGGAGGCCCGGCGCGCACGCTGGAGGAGCAGCACCGGGAGACTGAGAGAGAGAGTGAGGTCAGAGAGAAAGTGATGTCAGAGAGAGAGAGAGAGTGAGGTCAGAGAGAGAGAGAGAGGTCAGAGAGAGAGAGTGAGGTCAGAGAGAGAGAGAGAGAGAGAGGTCAGAGAGAGAGAGTGAGGTCAGAGAGAGAGAGAGAGAGAGTGAGGTCAGAGAGAGAGTGAGGTCAGAGAGAGAGAGTGAGGTCAGAGAGAGAGAGTGAGGTCAGAGAGAGAGTGAGGTCAGAGAGAGAGAGAGGGAGGTCAGAGAGAGTGTGAGGTCAGAGAGAGAGAGAGAGGTCTGAGAGAGAGAGAGTGAGAGAGAGTGAGAGAGAGAGTGAGGTCAGAGAGAGAGAGAGTGAGGTCAGAGAGAGAGAGAGTGAGGTCAGAGAGAGTGAGGTCAGAGAGAGAGAGTGAGGTCAGAGAGAGTGAGAGTGTGTGAGGGAGACACCAACTGCGCACTGCAACTGTTAGGTATGTATATACACCTTTGTTTTTACTTTGGGCGCCGCGTAAAAATCCTGATCGCCTTGGGGAGCCTTGAACCGAAAAAGTTTGGGAACCACTGAGGTACAGAATCTACACACAACGCACAAACACAGCACACACACACATTCACACAACACCAAACACTGCAGACTGCCTCTTCAAACCCCCCCTCCCCTCCACGCCACACATCTCCCTCCCGCAACCGGACCGCGAGGCCGCGGCCTCCACTCACACACCATGGCAACGATGTCCCTCCCCCTATCCCGCTACCTCACACAGTGTAGCTCCCGCGAACCGCACAGCACGCCACATCTCCTGCACCTCACACAGCTCCCTACCGCAACCGGAACGCGAGGCCCCCTACCCCGCTACACCATGCCACCAATGTCCCTCCCCCTATCCCGCTACCTCACACAGTGTAGCTCCCGCGAACCGCACAGCACGCCTCACATCTCCTGCACCTCACACATCTCCCTACCGCAACCGGACCGCGAGGCCCCCTACCCCGCTACACCATGCCACCAATGTCCCTCCCCCTATCCCGCTACCTCACACAGTGTAGCTCCCGCGGACCGCACAGCACGCCTCACATCTCCTGCACCTCACACATCTCCCTCCGCAACCGGACCGCGAGGCCCCCTACCCCGCTACACCATGCCACCAATGTCCCTCCCCCTATCCCGCTACCTCACACAGTGTAGCTCCCGCGGACCGCACAGCACGCCTCACATCTCCTGCACCTCACACATCTCCCTCCGCAACCGGACCGCGAGGCCCCCTACCCCGCTACACCATGCCACCAATGTCCCTCCCCCTATCCCGCTACCTCACACAGTGTAGCTCCCGCGGACCGCACAGCACGCCTCACATCTCCTGCTCCTCACACATCTCCCTCCGCAACCGGACCGCGAGGCCCCCTACCCCGCTACACTATGCCACCAATGTCCCTCCCCCTATCCCGCTACCTCACACAGTGTAGCTCCCGCGAACCGCACAGCACGCCTCACATCTCCTGCACCTCACACATCTCCCTACCGCAACCGGACCGCGAGGCCCCCTACCCCGCTACACCATGCCACCAATGTCCCTCCCCCTATCCCGCTACCTCACACAGTGTAGCTCCCGCGGACCGCACAGCACGCCTCACATCTCCTGCACCTCACACATCTCCCTCCGCAACCGGACCGCGAGGCCCCCTACCCCGCTACACCATGCCACCAATGTCCCTCCCCCTATCCCGCTACCTCACACAGTGTAGCTCCCGCGAACTGCACAGCACGCCTCATCTCCTGCACCTCACACATCTCCCTACCGCAACCAGACCGCGAGGCCCCCTACCCCGCTACACCATGCCACCAATGTCCCTCCCCCTATCCCGCTAGCTCACACAGTGTAGCTCCCGCGAACCGCACAGCACGCCTCACATCTCCTGCACCTCACACATCTCCCTACCGCAACCGGACCGCGAGGCCCCCTACCCCGCTACACCATGCCACCAATGTCCCTCCCCCTATCCCGCTACCTCACACAGTGTAGCTCCCGCGGACCGCACAGCACGCCTCACATCTCCTGCACCTCACACATCTCCCTACCGCAACCGGACCGCGAGGCCGCGGCCTACACTCACACACCATGGCAACGATGTTCCTCCCCCTATCCCGCTACCTCACACAGTGTAGCTCCCGCGAACCGCACAGCACGCCACATCTCCTGCACCTCACACAGCTCCCTACCGCAACCGGACCGCGAGGCCACGGCCTACACTCACACACCATGGCAACGATGTCCCTCCCCCTATCCCGCTACCTCACACAGTGTAGCTCCCGCGGACCGCACAGCACGCCTCATCTCCTGCACCTCACACAGCTCCCTACCGCTACCGGACCGCGAGGCCGCGGCCTACACTCACACACCATGCCACCAATGTTCCTCCCCCTATCCCGCTACCTCACACAGTGTATGACAACACCTACCACTGGAAATCAGATGTTCGTTGAAATAAAATATGTTTTCCTAACTATTTTACTGTCTGTATAATGTACACAACACTCACCCACACAAAACCCCCTCATACACACACACACACACACACGCAAACATCCTGTCATTCTATGCCACACACTACACTCAAAAACATGCCATTTTTAACATGTGTATGACCAACAACACGCACTCACACACACAACATGCCTCATACACACACACACGCCATCACACACCAGCAACACACACACATGCTCTCACACACACCACACACCATGCCACCGATGTCACTCCCGCTATCCCGCTACCTCACACACTCTACCTCCCGCGGAACAACCAGCACGCCTGACATCTCCTGCATCTCACACATCTCCCTCCGCAACCGGACCGCGACGCCGCGGACTACAGTCAAACAGCATGCCACCAATGTCACTCCCGCTACCTCACACACTGTATGACAACACCTACCACTGAAACTCAGCTGTTCCTTACAATAAAATATGTTTTCCTAACAATTTCACTGTCTGTATAATTTATTCTAAAACACTTCTCACACCACCACTCACACACAACACTCACCCACACAAAACCCCCTCATACACACACACACACACACGCAAACATCCTGTCATTCTATGCCACACATAACAACAAATCACACCTCACCTTCACCCTCATAATACACACACTACACTCAAAAACATGCAATTTACAACATGTCTATGACCAACAACACGCACTCACACACGTCACACACACAACATGCGTCATACACACACACATGCCATCACACACGCCACATACACACATGCTCTCACACACACCACACACCATCACACACAACACACACACAAATACACAAACACATGCACACACACACGCACTCAGCAACGCCACACGCCCTCAACCACGCAACACACGTACTCACACACACACCAACCTCCTCTGCTGATACAACACACAAAACAACACTTCAACATAACCTTAACTACCACACACAACACAACCACCACTAAACAAACACACACACCCAACCCACTGTTCCAATTACCTACCCTTCACCATACACACTACACTGAATACAATGCACATTTACACGTCTCACCACCCACTCCCATTGCACATCAACATCCCACCACACACAAACATTAACAACAACACAACACCTCCGCTACTAACACACCTAGCACAATAAATCACCTCTTCCTTTCAATAACATATTTTACACAAAACATTACTATTTACACATCTGTCTAATTTATTGCACACAAACACTCAACTAACCAACACTGACACACACACTCACACACCACACACTCACTATCACATCACACACTCACTCATCCACACACACACCCCACACAATCAACAATCACACACAATAATTACATACACACACTATTCTGCCACACACACAGCCAACATTAACACAAAACAAAAACACACACAACATTTCAACACCTACACAAACGCACACCAAACACAAATAAATACCCCTCACCTCACACAGTGTAGCTCCCGCGAACCGCACAGCACGCCTCACATCTCCTGCACCTCACACATCTCCCTACCGCAACCGGACCGCGAGGCCCCCTACCCCGCTACACCATGCCACCAATGTCCCTCCCCCTATCCCGCTACCTCACATGAGTGAAGATATACTTCACAAAGCACAGAGACACAACCCATCACTCAATGTTACCTTTTCACCTGACATTTTCAACGAGGTACTCATATTGTTAGAAGATACATGTCTCTCTATCAATAACAAAACACTACTTCAATTAGGTCTAGAAGCTCCCCAACGTCATCATCACGATGTACTCAATACAGACCTTATGCGAGAGAAACAATACAATATTTCCATACTACAAGAATATGTTGCCACAAGAAAACCAATGTTAATTCCACAACAACTTAACACCTATGACAACATCATGCAGCACATAAACAACGAACAAGGTGCAATCCTGTTTCTTGATGCTCCAGGTGGAACAGGCAAAACATTTCTCATAAATTTACTCCTTGCAGAAATAAGAATGCACAATCATGTTGCACTTGCACTTGCATCATCTGGCATTGCAGCCACTCTTATGGATGGAGGAAGAACTGCACTCAGCTCTTAAATTACCACTAAACATTGCTCATGAAGAAAACCCAACATGTAATATTACCAAGACATCTGGCCAAGCCCGTGTTCTTCAAATTTGCAAACTTATTGTTTGGGATGAGTGTACCATGGCGCATAAAAAAGCACTTCAAGCCCTTAATAGAACCTTGCAAGACTTGCGTAACAATAAACAAATAATGGGTGGTGCTGTCATTCTTTTAGCTGGTGATTTCAGACAAACACTTCCAGTCATACCACGATCCACACCAGCAGACGAACTTCATGCATGCCTTAAATCCTCTATTTTATGGCGACATGTCAAACATTTTCCATTAACAACCAATATGCGAGTCCAACTTCTCGGCCACTCAAATGAACAACTTTTTGCACACACACTTCTTCAAATAGGTGAAGGCACTTTACCTACTGACTTAACATCAGGTGAAATTGCTTTTCCCACACATTTTTGTCACATGATGACATCACTTGAAGATCTCATACATCACGTCTATCCAAATCTCTTACACAATTACACAAACCACCAGTGGCTCTGTGAAAGAGCCATCCTTGCTGCCAAAAATACTTCTGTCAATGACATCAATCATCAAATTCAAGACATTATTCCAAACACAATTACTCAATACAACTCAATCGATACAGTTGTGGATTGCGATGAAGCCGTTAACTATCCACCTGAATTCCTACACTCCCTCGAACCATCAGGGATGCCACCACATCATCTTCGCCTCAAAGTTGGAGCACCCATCATGTTACTTCGCAACCTACACACACCTAACCTTTGTAATGGAACCAGACTGTGCATAAAAACATTGATGCCCAACCTAATTGAAGCTACTATCTTAACTGGCAACGCCAAAGGCCAAGATGTCTTCATCCCCCGCATTACACTCATTCCTACAGACATGCCTTTTACTTTCAAACGGCTACAGTTTCCCATCAAACTAGCTTTTGCTATCACCATTAACAAAGCACAAGGACAATCTATAAAGTGCACTGGTATCAACTTAGAATCACCATGTTTCTCCCACGGCCAGTTATATGTTGCGTGCTCTAGAGTTGGATCCCCCCAACAATTGTACATCTTTGCTCCAACTGGAACTACCAAAAATGTCGTTTACAAACAAGCATTACAATGAACATTGACTTTCCTCAATTTCCATGAACTCTACATATTGCCATAAGAAATTACAAAAAAATGAAAGACACTCAATACACTACTGTCATCTTTTATTACTACATTATTTTACAACACACACTTTAACATTACATCAAATACACACCTTCTCAACAATGGACATTCACATCTTTCAAGAAGCATTTCCAACAATAACATTTTCAAAAATAACTACCGTAACAACTAACATACACTTCAAACATTTGCCCTCATATACATGTGCTTTCTACTACTGTTGATTTACAAACACAATTCTAACTAATATTACATAACATTGGCATCACATTACAACTTTCACATACAACATTTACACATACTTATTCACACTTCACATCCCGGGCAACGCCGGGTTTCTCAGCTAGTATAAGATAAAAAAGGGAGGACTAATGGCCCCGCTAATAGCGTTGATCTTTGTCGCTGAATCTGCGCTATCGGATTGGAGCTGTCCGTGGCGTCCTTGCTGCTGGTTCTACTCTTCCGGGTGTGCTGCTTCCGGTTTTCGCGTCACTTTCGGTAAGCTCCAATTACATCCAGCGGTCCTTCGGCATACGGCGGTGCACTTTTAGTCTCTCTGTCAATTGGTCCTAGTCCCTACGCGTTTCACTGTTTACACAGCTTCATCACGAGTCAATACCTCCCCCCAAGCATATCAGGCTATAAATAGAAACAGAGGAATGTGGTATATGTGGTGCTCAGAATTGAACAAGTGACCTCATAAGACATATTTAGTGATGAAACCATTGATTTGGTGGTCCGGCGATGATGGAGTGCCCCTCAATAAATGCAATGAAGCTGCGTAATTACTGTAGGGGAAGTGACAAGTGGAGTCAGCTGAGACAGCCACCGGCTGGCACCAATACAAATTTGAAACTACTGCGGAGTGGCCTGGTTTTGTTTTCCCTGCTTGACATTGCAGGGCGTCTGGAGCTGTGCTCTATCTACACCAACTACCCTCTTATAAATAGAAACAGCAATTAATTGCTAAAAGATGATATATGATTAACTCAATCGCTGTATTTAATTACTAATTCTATTCCTCATCGTTAAAGTCTTATTACAAATGCACAGACCTGAACTCACTAATAGAAAAAAACACACAGATCGCTATAAAAATATATGAATAAAAAAAAGTATTTTAAATATTTTAATAAAGTATATTTTATATATTGGTAATCATCAGCATTAGCTAGAAAAGAAAGAATGTGCGCTCGACAACCATAAACCTGTGCAAAAAGGTTCAATGTGTGTGACCTAAGCGTATGGTAATGACTGCAGTGAGGGTTTAGTAAATCTTACAATGGCGTGTAGTTACTGCTATAAGTAATTCATGTGCAAAAAGCTAAACACATCTACTTATTATAGTATAGTAGTAGTATTATAGTTCTTTACAGTAAGGGCAGTTCAAATGTGGAATTCATTACCCATGGAGACTGTGATGGCAGATACAATAGATTTGTTCAAAAAAAACATAGTGGGAAAGGTATACAGGGATATACCAAATAAGTATACATGGGAAGGATGTTGATCCAGGGATTAATCCGATTGCCAATTCTTGGAGTCAGGAAGGAATGAATTTTTCCCCTTAATGGGGTTTTTTGTTTGCCTTCCTCTGGATCAATAAGGAAGTATAGAATAAAGTATCTGTTGTGTAAATTAAGCATAGGTTGAACTTGATGGACGTACGTCTTTTTTCAACCTCATCTACTATGTAACTATGTAACTATGTAACTATGTGTGTGAATTCAATGATACATTTGCAATTGACCATAAAAAAATGAAACATGTGCCTGTGAGTCTGTTCAGCTGTGTAGCCCAATTAAGGGGATGGGATGTTTAGCCCGTTTTGGAGTTCGTCTCGTCCTTCTCTGCGTGCTTGGAGTGGGAACTGCCAGTGGAGCCGATGTATGTACCGCTGCAGGTATCCTCCCTCTGTAGCGCTCGTCCTCCGGGTTGACTGGGGGTGTCACACTTCTTTCAGGAGTTATGCTGTATTGTGGCCGGCGTCCTGGTAGTCCACGACTCGTCCTCCGTTGCACCGGAAGTGACGTCGTTGGTACGTGTTCCTGGTCAGGTTGCTTGGGGAATCCCCTGGGCTGTGAACTTCTCACTGCTCAATTACGTTGGAGCGGGCTCTGTCGATGTGCAGTCATCCACTTCTTGTGTTGGGAACTTGCTGGTATGCAGTCTTTGTTACTGACTGAACAGAAACAGCTTGTTCACTGATAGAAATGATACACGTTTCGGCACGAATGTGCCTTCCTCAGGGATACTGTGGTGCAGTGCTGGAGCCCTTCCTTAAGTACCTACTAGGGAGGTGGACACCTCATGTCTAATTGGTTGATTGATCAATTAGTCTAAGTGTATTAGCCACCTGTGTGTAATTGCACATAGGAGCAAATTCACCTCAGTGTGTACAAACAGGACCAGCACTGCTCCATACTTGTGATATGGTTCATGTCATGTTGGTTCGCTACTCTATGTCTATCAAAAAACAATGTTTGTGGTGTTATAATGTATTAATAAATGCATTTTTAATCATGAAACGATTATTATACAAGTTAAAATGATATGTATAAATTTATATACTGTACGTGAAAATGTTCAATATATAAATAGACACTTACACAAATAAAAAAAAAATAAAAAAATATATATATATACATATATATATATATATATGTATATATATATATTTTTTTTTATTTTTTATTTGTGTAAGTGTCTATTTATATATTGAACCCTAACCCTAACCCTAATATATAACACACACACACACATATATATATATAAACAGATTAATAATTAGATTCAGTGAAATAAAATTGACTAATAAAATAAAAGAATATGTATTACTCCTCAAGTTATTCTTAATGCATTATATAACCTGAGATTGTGTTGTACTTTTGAAAAATGCACTGATGAGTACGCACAAGTGTATTTAAACAAATGGTATTCATTATCTTCTGAAATTATATATTGGTCCAAAGAGCATATTATAATTCCTGACATAACTCTGTTCAATACTGACGTATATCCTGCATGTTATTACCCCATGTTATCGGACTTTCCATTTTGAATGTTAACCCCCATGAAATATGCTATTGGGATCATATTATAGCTGCATTTTCACAGCTTGGTTTCCCCTATCATAAAACAGATACTATGCCTGGTTTTGTTGGCCAAGTTGAGAATGAAAATTTAAGGCCGTACTAGGTATAGATCGGCCGTGGGGCTGGGAGGTGAGGAGGCCGGGAACAGAGGTTAAGAGGGTGGAGATTTGGAGTACCCTTTGGGGAGAGACTTGCAGTGTGTTCACGGCTTGTGAGGGCCAGGTATGGGACACAGTGATGTTCCGCTGTTCACTTCAAACATAGTTAGAAACCATTTAAGAACTAGTGAGTATTTAGATTAAATGAAGATTCTTGTTCATTGTTGTTAAAAAAAAATCCCTATAAGATTAGAGTCGAATGGGTTCATACCATTGTTTTATAAAAATAATATGCTTTATCAAAGGTATAGAACTTAAAAGAAAGGATTATTTTAGCCAGCAGATCTAATACCTCATTAAGGCCCCCTGGTCGCATGGTTTGTAATTTGAATATCCAATAGAATTCCAGTTGCCTCAATTTAAAATAATCTGTCACCGGTTGCAGTACCCATGTTTATGCTTTCTATTCCTATTACTGTGAGACCCTCAGGATTGTATCATCAGCATTAGTTTAATTCTATTTCACATTTTATTAATTAAAGTTGTAACAACCTTTAACTGTGATGCTGGAATTGGGCATTAATATAACACACAGGTACAATGAATTATATGATGGTAAGGACATAATACCATCATCATTAATTCTAAACATGATTAAACATGTGCTAGCATAATTCAACAACTCATATAATATAAATGTCGAAAAAACCCAAGACGCAGGGAATAAAATGAAAAATAGCAATTAGTAGGGTTCAAAAATTGGACCACTCTAGATAGCATTATAAATTGATAGAAGGTACTAGGGTACATGATAAGATGTGTTCAGTGTATTCAGACAGATATTAACATAGTTGAAACATAGTAACAAAGTTGAACCCCAAAAATACTGGGAGGCGTGAAGGGCACCTGGACAGAGCTCCAGTCTCATCGTGACTGAGGGCTCTCTCACTCAAACCACTCGTTTCGAGTCGCAGTCACATCCCGAGAGAGAATGCAGGGATGGGCTTCAGCTGTGGCTAGCCCGAGCTACCCATAAACGGGGGAGAGCTATGTGACAGCTCTGCAGATAGTGACAGGGAAGTGCGAGCCCTTACAAAGGGATAGGCTGCTTGTTTATTTGTGTGCTGCCTTAAAGATGTATTGTTTGAAGCTACAGGCCGAATAAAAGCCAAGGTTTATTTTCCCCAAATATGTCTCCCTGATTATATCTCTGCACTTGACTCC